>NC_051270.1:40879366-41131866 GCF_015220745.1 Sebastes umbrosus
GAGAGATCACTGGCCAACAGTTTAAGACAATTTGTCCAAACAAGTGAAATGATCTCAACTCACAGTTGAGTTTGTTTGAAGTGCTCATCTGTTTTGGTCTCTTGTTGATTTTGTCTGAACACTGCTGACATCAAAATGGTGTTCTATTAATGCATTGTATATTCTTTATAAGCCTAAACCTTGTTTAAACAACTACTGTAAGCTATTATTGTTACATTTATATGGATGAACACATCTAAAAAGCATCATGCTCAAACTGTGAAAGAAATACTCTCCCCTAAATGAAGAACTACTTAAAGCCCACAACATGTGACAGTTATGGAATACTGCTGCTTCTTTTTATTGAAACATTTCCACATACAGAATTTTTAGCAGCATTTTTGACTGGTCAGCACCATTCAAACATTCAAATGAAATTTAAAGTGCAACTTTGTACAAAACATTTCAATCTGAGTACTTTGAAAACAAAGGGATGGTAATTCCAGTGTAAAATATGATATAGAACTCAACACTCAGTGAAGCCTCAATGACAGCTGTTGACAGACAGTTTAGAATCAAACTAGCTAACCTAAAAAGTTATCTGAAGAGGTGCGATTGCAAATGATCTAATATTATATGAAATCTAAATTTGTAGTATTATTACAAAAGACAGAACAATTTGTTTTTCATGGATATTAAGAATTGGTTCTCATTTCAGATTGAATAGTTCATCTGATATTTCTATCTTTATTTATGCATTTGTTCTCTTGTAAAAGGGAGACTTTTCTCAGCTTCAGAGATATAAAGTGTGTGTGTGGGACAGAACAGACTCCTCGCAGCTTAATGGGAAGGCAGTATGTTAAATTTAGCAGCTCGTGAAATCTAAGACCAGTGCCCTTTTAACTGAGGCTGGTATCATTTTGGAATAACCCCGACCCTCCTCTGCTCAAATAAACCAAAAGAGCATGAACCTGATGACAGCAGAATCAAATGCTGCGATGTCAGTCTCGGCATAAGTTTGAATTTTTCCAGCTCTATTAAAAAGGTTACAGATGTACAAGACAGTGTTCACCGACACTCCCAAAAAGTGTGTTATGAAAGTGGGATTTTACTAGACTGATAAGTAAATTATATGGAAATTATAACAATAAGTATTCAAAATTCATCTTTTCTGCAACAGGTGGCATGATGTGCAGTCAGCTGAATGAAAACTCACCAGGCACTCCGAGGTTTGCAAAATGTACACTACATACTGTACACAAACTACATTTTGTGCAAGAAATGCAGCACTACGTGCTCAATAGGGAAAGTATTATTGTTCAGCCTGTTCTCAAACACTGTTTGTAACTAAACCTACATTTCAGTGTATTTAATTGTGACCTCGTGCTGTTGAAAATCCAACTAATAAAACAATCCTGTCATTTATTCAGACAAGTGTAATTATACTTAATGGTACTTTTAATACATTTTAGATTCTTTGAAAAAGTTTTTCTTGAAAATTAGCAATTTTCTTGAAGTTGTCGAGTTGAGCAAGCAAGACTGAATCCCTCCAACAATAAAAAAAAATAGGAAGAGTAATGCACTTTAATTCATATCTAACCCACAAAATCAAATTGTATGTAACCAGGAAGTAGGGAGGAGGTCAGGGTGAATGGGAGGATCTAGTTCAGGAGGTGTTTGTGTTCCGTCTGAAACCAGAAGTCAACGTTGATTTATTTGTCACGCCATTTCTTTACTTAAGTTCCGCCGCTTTCGTAGTTATTTTAACCCCAACTGCAATCTTTCCCTAAACCTAACCAAGTTGTTTCCTATGGAGATTTATTTTGAAAAGACCGTATGCATGTAACAAGCGAAAATTGACCCGTGTTACTGGGCATTCGTAGGAAAACGCACGAAAAAAGAGTAATAACTTTTTGTAAGATATCATTGTATGAGGATACGTTGTGACATTTTTTTATTTATTCAGGCAGGTTTCTGACAAGGTTACAGTTTATCTAATAAAATTCTGCTGGGATTTACTTTATTATCCAATCATCATAAAATAGAATTAAAGGAGACGGCTGACGGCTATTATTTGACATTTTTCTTATTGTCAACAAATCCCATGAAAAGGCCAAAACCAACAATTTTGTCTCTCGGTACTTTCTGACTTCCTGTCTGTGGCTCTAAGCTCCAAGGCCACTGGTTCCTACTGAAGACGAAAATAAAACATGAATTAAAAAGGTGTCCCGAATACCATTTTTTGGGCTTTGAAGCTTTGGTGAGAAATATTCAAAGGTATTCGAAGTTTTTCAGCTCACCGCAGCAGGCTGACATGTTCAGTGCTGCTGCCACACTACTGTACACACACGCACCTCTACACACAACAAACAGCGAATATCTAATAATAATGTTGAATATGAATGATTAATGGCATTATTCCTTATTTCATGGGCTAGTTTGGGATTTATACTTTATTATTACATACTTATATTAAAAAAACAGAACAAAAACAAAGTATTTGAATAATGATTTGGAGGTCGATTACCATGGCAATGGTTGAAGCTTCGAAGCATTTGGGTCAGATATAGTATATCTGATACCCGATATATAGAGTTTCATATTTAAAACATCTCAGTAAACAGCTAGTCAAACAAACGGGAGGAAATTTGTTGGGGACTATTTTCAGCGGCGGATTAATCCACATGTGGTGCTCCAGTGAGTATTAGTGGCAGCAGGACGGTGGATGTGTGATTGAGTCAAAATAAAGTCCAGTGTGTGTGTTCATGGTGATGAAGGAACATGTCACCCAGTGACACAGTGAGGCTCACTGATGTGTTTTAATGGAACTCACAGAGGAAGAACAGATATCAGACTGATACACACACAATACTTTCAATAGTAGATACATTCACTGTTGGTTTGGGTCTTTCCATGGGGTTTGTTTACTATAAGAAAAATATAGAATATCACCAGACTATTCCTTTAATTCAACTCAATAAAAGTGGTTATAGTTTCAGTTTAGAGGTAAAGAGCAGTGTTCTCCATCACAGACTCCGTAATAATCCTGCAGTGTGATACTAAACATGACAGTCTGCTGTTATAATCCTGCATCACAGTCACATATTAAACCTCAGAAGCAGTTGTAAGGCGGCCGGCGCCGGACCCAACTCTCTGCAGCTGGAACAGCCTGAAATGCCTCTGACCAAGCAGCCAATCAGAGACCAGATACTAGCCAAACAGAGACCAATCACAGTCCAGCAATGAAACAGGTTGAAGCTAAAATATTTTGAATGAGCTATACATTAGATACCAGCAACATCAGATAAACATACATAGAGTTTTATACCCATTGGAAATGGAACCCATTTTATACCAATTTATTTTTAATACTGATTTCTATATATTCTCTATTTTTTCCACCTTTACATATCCACTATATATATTCACTCTGTAAAACTACAACCAAGGATATCAAATACCAAAACTCTATGTTGACCTGACCTTTATGTGGCAGTGTTTATTACTGTAATATGTTGTGACACAGCAGACAGATTCTGAGTGAGTCACTCCTGATTCTGGGATCCGTGGCTGCTATTTTGAAGCTTTTTAGAGAAATGTTCTGCTTTTCAATCTTGTTGTTGACTGACGGCCTCACCACGCCTCCCTGGTTCCTCAAAGTCCTAATCATATATGTATGAGTGTGAAGCCCAGAAACAATACTCCTCCTCACTCCTCCTTCCTGTTCTCACGCCACCGTCTTGCATCAGTCAAACAACTCTTTTGATACCAGATGTGTCAGAGGTTCAGTGTGTACAGACTATGTGCATGCCAGTTAACTTGGAGTCAACAGAATCTGTCTTTAGATTTAAAACTGTTTCACTGAAGACACAAACGGACGAAACTTGTTAAAAACCTTTATTATTTCATTATTCACTGGACGGAATATCTTTCATCCACATGGTAATAAGCAACTTTGGGGATTCTGGAAATGCCTCCAGGACAATGGTTAAGTGTGTTTAAACAAACTTCATCAATGATTAGTAATACTTTAGAGGAACTGTTCATTACCTTTGTGATTGGAATGTGTGCTAATACTGAGACGTTCTCATCCCAACGGGTCACAAACTGATGCTTTGTCAGGACCCCTTGGTGTCACTTTCTAACGCACTGGGTAGCCCAGCACATCATACTATGACTCTCCACACGGTCGCAGTAAACACGAGGTTAACGTTGTGAATTCAAACAAAAACACTTGCGTAGGTTTAGGCAACAAAAACACTTAGTAACGTTATGTTATCTTAGGAAAAAATGTCCTGGTTTGGCTTAAAATGACTACGTTTTGTAAAGTCAAAGTGAAACTTTTGCAAACAGCGGTCTCCCGGGTGAAAGCCCTGTAAATCCCATTTTGGAACAGAACTTTTTGACCAAACAGTAACAAAGAGAAACCAACAACTGTTCCCCAGCTGGTTGTGTTATCCCACCATTCGTCTTCGGTCCACATTTTCTGCTTTTTGAGTTTGTCTGAAGCTCTTAATCCCATTTCCGTCTGCTCGCCGTTACAGCGAACGTCTCACGTTTCATTCATGTACCCTCGATGTCCCACTGGGGACTGAAGCCAGATCAGTTTATAGCGCCGGGTACCTGGCGAGGGTATTTTTATTAGGGACGTGTGTGTGTTTGTGTGTGTTGGATTTGATTCGTATTGGTGGTTTGTGTGTTTGTGTTATTGGTGCTTTGTTAGATTTTAAAGTATATCATGATAGGATTTTATCATGGAAACTGGAATTGAACTTTATTTCGCAAAAGTACGACATCGTCAACTGTAACTTTAACATTGTTGGTAAAATGTAGCTTGGATTTGTTCAACTTAATTAGCATATGACTGCAGCTAACTTCTACTAATTTTCATGATAAACCCATTAATCATTTGGTCCATAAAACGTTACAGATTTGAATTTTTTGAATCAGCAGCCACAAAAAACGGAACTGAAAAAAATAAGATAAATAAGAAAAACAGATAATCAAAACAAAATGAATAAACATTTTGAAGCTGGGATTTTTACTCAAATAAGTGACTGATTAGATTCATCTGCTCCAGATCAACTAATCCCTTTCAGCTCAAGAGTTTTGTTAAAGTCCACCTTTGCTGTTGTTTTTCTTTCTAATGAACACAAACAAACACTAAATCTTCATCTGTCGTCAGCGTCTTCATCAAAGCTCAAACGAGGAAACCATGAAACCTCATTCTGATCCGATGTGCTGAGAGTGGACATGTCGGGACACGTAGGACAGGACAGGGTGACAGTCTGCTGGACCTGGATGTGGTTTCCAGATGGATCAGATCTCAGAGGGACTCCCCAAACACACACACACACACACAAATACACACACACACACAAACACACACACCACTGGACCCCCTCCTCAGTTTTATGACTCCTGTTAACAGTCAAAGCAAACTGACTGTCATCTGGCTTATGAGTTGTTTCACTCCTCTTGTGAATCTCAGCACCTTGTAGGTGTTATACTCACTGGAGGGGAGACACAACACTACCAGCTCACTATCAAGGCCTCGGTATGCTTCAAATAAAGTACTTGTCAGATCGTCTAATAGCCTCTAAAACCCCCATTTGGACAGTGAAGTCTGGGGGACACTCACGATTTTTGTAACTTTACGAAACAGAAAATCTGAAAATCGTGCCGACTTCGCACAATCGGCCGTGTTTGTAAAGTTTAGACGGTTTCAACTTCTCTCTGAAGATCTCCTTTCTTCATTCTGCACTATTTTCCGTCCCTTTTTGTGTGTATAACCGAGTCCAACATCATGAATGCCGCAACAGTAGACACTCAGACAAACTGCGCTGGGAGTGTGGTGATGTAGTTTGAAGAGCGAAAAGGGCGGCAGGTGAGTAAGATGAGTCCAACAAACACAGGGCTTTCATCCAGGAGACCGCTGTTTGTGTCCCATGCGTCACGTTACAATCAATTGTTCTTTCGTGTTCACAACGTTCAGTTTCATTTCTAACTTTACAAACGTAGTAGTTTTAAGCCCAACCATGAAGTTTTTTCCTAAACCTAACTATAGTGGTTTTGTTGCCTAAACCTAAAGAGATGCTGAGGGTCCTGACAAAGCGGCAATAGGTGACAAGTTGGGATGAGAACTTGTTGCAGATCTCACCACTCTCTAAAAATGTGTTTCTATCCACCTGTTTTTATGGAAATTTTTAATCTGTGTATAAACCATTACTGTACAAAAGCTGATAATTTATACAATCATATGTGTATTATTAACATGATATCAATATTTAATTTATTTTAAAGAATCACGGTTATCGTCAATACCGGTATATGGTGGGATATTAACAAAAAGGGGTCCAAACTAAACCCAAAATGCAGGCAGCTTCAACAGGCAGCTGCTGTGTGTCGTAGTGATGTGAGGGTGGAGGTGGAGGTGGAGTTTGACAGGTGTACAATGTCTCTGTGGACAGGCTGAGTGACGCGGCCACTGGCTGACTGTGAATTACTACTTCCTGTTGCATGGCGAGGTGGTTGACCTCTGAAATGCTAGAATGGCCGTGACTAACCGCTCTAATAGGATGCAAGTAGCCTGCTAGGACACACACACACACACACACACACGCACGCACGCACGCACACACACACACACACACACACACACACACACACACACACACACACACACACACACACACACGCACACGCATGCACACACACGCACACACACGCACACAAACATATTGCAACTTCTACTTCAGAAATACATCAGTGAGTTGTTCATGTGAACTCTTCTTCATACAACTGCACTTAACTGTGTAACTGCTAAAAATGTATTAGGGCTGAACGATTTTGAAAAAATATCTCATTTGCGATTATTTTGACTGATATTGCAATTGCGATATGATTTGCGATAGTAGAGGGTATGATCAATTTTACATCATTATTATCATTTTCTTTGAAAAACAGATTCAAATGATTATAGTGAAATTTTTGCAGGGATCTGTACCTTTACCTGTATGTCTGTAGAATACAATGTGTAGGCCAGGAAACCTCTGCAGCACCACAATATTTCATTTAAAATGGTATTTTGACACATTGCCCCTTTAACAAATATTGCACCACCTGTGATTTGAAATTTGCAGTATGCCGTGTTGGGATTTTGATGAAATTGATTAAATTCGCAGCCTTAAAATGTTTTAATATTGCAATTATAACAGTAACTTGACTGTAACTGTGATATAATTTGTGAAGCTGTATTTTTATACACTAAGTATAAGTACTATAGATAAAGTAGGTGAGTGGACAGCTGCTCTGATCATGTGTGAGTGACTCTCTGTGACCTTTCAGTCATTTTTCCTGAAACTTCTCATGGTTTTTTCCTCTCTTATGAAACAACTCTGCAGTTATGAATCACAGCAGCTGAAAGAAAACCACAGAAATTTATTTCATCACTTATGGATATGGTCAATCTGTGATTTTGAAAGTTATGCGTTTAAATACAGAGTAGAAGGACGGTCTCTGATCTCAACATTTATAAAGCAACAGAAAATTCCTTGTACATTTATAAGAATAATTTCAGTGGCGGAAAGTAACTAACTACATTTACTAAAGTACTGTACTTAAGTATAATTTTGTACTTTACTTAAAGGGACTATTTGTAAGAATCAGAAATGTCTTGTTAACAGCGACACCAGCGGCCGGTAAGTCAACGAAAGTAGGCGTCCTGTTTCTGTTTCTCATAGACATGAACGAGCATCGCTCAAAACAGTGAGGTTCGATCCCCGGCTGCTCCGGGTCACATGTCGATGTGTCCTTGAGCAAGACACTTAACCCCAAATTGCTCCCGAAGGCATAGCCATCGGTGTGTGGATGAGTATTTAGATTAGATCCTGATGGGCAAAGTTGGCACCTAAGCAGGCTCTGCCATCAGTGTATGAATGTGTTTGTGAATGGGTGAATGCTGACATGTAGTGTAAAGCGCTTTGAGGGGTCGGAAGACTAGAAAAGCACTATATAAATGCAAGTCCATTTACCATCCATTACCACTCTATATTTCACCTGCTTGGCAGTAATGTTAGCTGACCAGACGAAGGTCTCTTCATGAATCAATGTGTTTCCTGCTTCAGCCTCCCGACCGTGGTCAGAAGGAACAGGGGAGACACCGGAGTGAGATAGCAAGTGAGAACGAGCGCGGTGTGTGAGTGAAGGCAGGCAGGCAGGCAGAGGAGCAGACACAGCACCGTCTCTCCTGTGTCCTCTGGCCACGGTCAGGGGGCTGGAGCAGGATTAGTTGACACTGTTTTGCAAGACGGGTTTCACTAGATATCATTTTGCGGTTTTGGTGCTACCGTATGGTCTGAGTCTGAACAGCGTAGCAACAGGCAAGCGCGCATGGGACACCGACCCGCAATGATTTATAAGAGTGTAAGAAGTTACAAACAGTCCCTTTAAGTATTTTAATTATCTGCACACTTCACATTTCATCCATTACTTTTTTACACCACTACGTTTCTCCATTGTTCGTTATTTTAATCATGATAAGAAAGACGCGCACATGCAGTGTCCGATAGGATGGGTGTTGGATCAAAGAAAAATCTAGCAGAAATAAAACAGATCTGCTAATCAAATAGCTCCCAGAATAAAAGCATTTCTATTACTGTAAGGTTTCCAGCACAAGCTCTTCTTCAGACTTTTACTAAAACCTAACCAAGTACTTTTGTTGCTTAAACCTAATGAAGTAGTTTTTCTGCGTTTTTGTTGTGTTTTGTTTCAATTTCGTAGTTATTTTAAGCCAAACCATGATTTTTGTTTTTACTTTACCAAACGAAGTAGTTTTCCTGCGTTTTTGTTGTGTTTCTATTCACAATGTTAACTATGTGTTTAAAGCGTTTTAAAACAGCAGCCATAATCTGGGAGAAAATATGTTTCTTGCAAAACATAATTGAGAATGCAGTGTAGATGAATGGGAACATCATTTTGTAGAAGACAGAGTTGTTCTGACATGCTATGAAATATGATGAATTTTAAATGATTAAACTGGCCAACAGCCTATATTCTCTACTTTGACCAACTACAACATTGACATGCTCCTCACATGTCGAGGCATCCATTATATAAATTCAGTAACATAAAACATATAATATTACAGCACTGAAAGAGGCCATTCTGCATTTTATAAGTACTTTTACTTTTGAAGCTTTCAATACATTTTGTTTTTAATATTTCTGTACTTTTACTTAAACTGAAGTTAAGCAGGAATTTCTACAGTGTGTAACTATTACTACTTTTACTTAAATAGAAGATCTATAATATCATATTAATACATTTATTTATGTAGCACTTTTCAAAACAGATGTTAGAAAGTGCTTCACAAGACAATAAAATCAGAAAAATGAAGTAAAAACAATAACTGTTAAAACAGAACACATCAATAATAATAAAATAGTAAAGGGGTAAATAAAGGAGATAAAAAGAAATATATATATATATATATATATATATATATACGTGTATATATATATATACGTATATATATATACTGGAAAAACAAAGTTTGGAAACTTGTGTTTGGTGGATTATTTCTCTGTTGTTACAATGCTAATTGGCATTGTATTTTACATGGTTGGAAAGCCTGTTTATTTACCTTCGCAATGATGTCCAACTTGTAAGGATCATGCATTTGTGGGATGAGCAGCACAGCTAAGTATGTGGGTAGCGCCCAAGAAAAATTTGCCAAAATGCTCTGCCAATGGTAAACAGTGTATTCTCATAAGGCTACCAGGAAGCCTGCAAACTACCCTTCACCGTCAGGCCCATTTGCGCTGGCATTTTTTTTTGCTTGCACAGACAATGGAACCTGAACATGTGGGGGAATGTCATGTTCAGTGATGAGTCCAGGTTCTGTCTGCCAGAGTTGGATGGCAGGGTCAAAGTATGGAGACGATGTGGAGAACGCTATGCTGATTGTTGAACCGATGGAGTAACAGCTTTTGGTGGGGGCAGTGTCATGGTGTGGGGCGGCATCTCCCTTACTGGCAAAACAAGGCTTGTCATCATTGAAGGCCATCTCAATGCAGGGAGATATCAGGATGAGATTCTGCAGCCAGTGGCGATCCCATATCTCCACAATCTGGCACCTAACTTCATCCTCCAAGAAACAACGCTCACCCCCACAGAGCCAGGGTTATCACAGACTACCTCCACAATGTGGAAGGAGAGAGAATGGAACGGCCTGCCAAGAGTCCACACCTCAACCCAATTCAACACTTGTAGGATCAGCCTGGGCGTTCTGTACGTGTTAGAGTGACCGACACAACCTCGTTGGCTGACCTGCAACAAATCCTGGTTGAGGAATGGAACGCCATCCCACAGCAACGTGTGACCAGGTTGGTGACCAGCATGAGGAGGAGGTGCCAGGCTGTTGTAGCTGCGTATGGATCTTCCACCGCTACTGAGGCTCCTGACGGTGTATTAAATGAATAAAGTGTAAAATAGCCAATATGTCTTGTTTGTTCATTGTTACTAAAAGAGAGTTCAATCATCCAATCCACCAAAACAACTCAAAACAAGAGTCAATACCAACAGAGGAATACACTGTTTACCATTGACGGAGCATTTTGGCAAATTTTTCTTGGGCGTTACCCACATAATCAGCTGCGCTGCTCATCCCACAAATGCATGATCCTTACAAGTTGGACATCATTGCGAAGGTAAATAAACAGGCTTTCCAACGATGTAAAATACAATGACCATTAGCATTGTAACAACAGAGAAATAATCCACCAAACACAAGTTTCCGAACTTTGTTTTTCCAGTTTATATATAAATGTATATAAATATATACATGCATACACAAATGGATGTATACATACACAGGTTTACCCATACAGACATGCTCTATACACATGCTTCATAAGCACATAAACGTATGTACACAGATACAGACGCATCATATTGGGACCTTATAAAATGCCATCCTAAAAAAGATGATCTGAGCACTTTACAGAACATGATAATAATTTTAGAAACTTTGATTTACAGTTAAAGGAAGCAGCACCGTCGTTCCTCAACTGTGTTTCCGTCTTGAGAACAGATTAGGTCCACCTCTGTCTTCTCTCCTCTCACGGGTCAAAGGTTAAACCAATTCAACCTACTCTCTCTATCTGTTCCTGCTGTGACAAAGCCATCAGGTCACTTCCTGTAGAAGGGACAAATGTCCAGCGCTCCGTCCCAGGACGTCACCTGATGGTCGGGGTCTGGCCTTGTCATCAGCTGACTCTGACGTCGGGATGTTTTTTCACTCCTCCTCCTTCTCCTCATGGAGGTAAATCAGAGCGACGCTGTCGTTCTGTTCAAAGACACAGCGACAAAAGGGGCCCTGATTGAAGTGGTGACGTTGCTGACGTGTTTTATGAGCTTCTAACCTGAAACAGGAAGGAAATGTGGACTCATAAGCATGTCAAAGTCAAAATCTGTTAGTTATTTTATTGTTTTCTTTTTGGCCAAAGTTTGATAAATATCACAAAAATGACTTGTTTACTTGACTTAAAGTGAATATTAATAGTGAATTTCCAAGAGCACAAAGTGACAACTTTAAATTCTTCTATTTATCCAAGCAACAGTCCAAAACCACGAAAAATATTCAATTTACAGAAAAAAGCAGAAAAACCCTGAAATATAAGAAGTTGGAAACAGAAAATTGTTGCTTAAAAAATGACTTAAAGGATGTATCACTTAACAAAACAGTTGCCGATTAATTTTCTGTCAGATGACTAATCGATTAATCAACATATCACTACAGCACCTTTTTTTAAAGGATTGACTAATTAACTATTTGTTATATTATATAAAAAATGAATTTGGAAAATCATATGAAAACAACTTAAATGAATCCATAAACATTATTATTATTATTAGTAGTAGTGTTAATAATATACATTATATATATTTATGAATTTAATTATATCTGTTATTATCCCATATAGCTAATGTGACAGAGTATGCAGTAGGGCTGTGTATTGGCAAGAATCTGGCAATACGATATGTATCATGATACAGGGGTTACCATTCAATATATTGCGATACTGTAAGTAAGGCGATATATTATGATAACTTTACAGTTATGTAAGGCGTCACAGTATAAAGAACACACCACCATACAGTATGCATAAAATCTGAGTAAAAAAAGTTTACTTTTTTTATGCAATCAGAATAGTTGGATCTGCATTTGCATTTATTCCAGTTCCTGTAACGTCCAATATCATAGCTCTACTCTGAGAGGGCACACACACTGACATGGAGCATATCTTTGCAAATGAAATAAAGTATTGACTGAGTTAATCTTTGCATGTAAACTATTTGTTAAAAATCTAGAGTGTGTTTGAGAATCGATACAGTATCACAAAACGTAATATCACGATATTTGATTATTTTTGGGATATTTTCTTTCACCCATAGTATGCATTTAATTCCTCTAATAGTAGGAAAAAGAATATTCTCAGTCAGAACTGGATGAATCAGCTCATTCAAAAATGTCATAATCCATTATACCAAACAAAACTAGAAATCTCTTTCTGATTGCTTCATATTTTTTAATATACAGTATAAATATACTGTTCTTGATTTTGTCTGCAGGCTATCATGATTTTTTATCATGATTTTTGGTAGTTTCTGGGAGATTTGAAATCATGGTGGGAGCTGCTCGTGGGTCATTCTCCAGTCCAACAACAGCAAGAATAATAAAACAGATTCAGTGGTAAACTCTGTCACATGTCAGAATCACGGATACAGGACATGTGAAACCATGCTTCGTAGGAATCCTCATTCAGATTAATTTGAGTCATTGTATCACATTACTGTATGAGCTCATATTCAGCAGACAGTGTGTGTTCAGTTGGCAGCAGACTGGAAAACAGAGATGGAGAGAAGAGCAGAGCTCCAGTGCAGCACACATGTAGAGGTTTTACTAAAAACAAACATATACTGTACATAATGTATTAGATAGTAGGCTATATTAAACAATAAAAACAAACACTAAAACTAATTACATCGAGAAAAAAAAAAAAGGCACTCCACTTGTTGAAAACTCTTGATTTATAATTCTATTGCAGTTAAACATTATCAATACAGCAACTTCTCTAATGTAAAAACACTGAATTATTAAGCACCAGTACTAACGTAGTAATACCACAGTGTAGAAATACTGTTACAAGTCAAAGTCCTGAATTCAAAATTATACTTAGGTAAAAGTACAAAAGTATTTAAAGTTAGCAACAAATGAGCATGGTTTGTGAGTTGATTAGCTGTAAAGGTCATGTAATTTGAAGTAAATGGATAAAGTCTGTAAAAGCAGTAGTATGGTTCTTTAGTCTTTGACAGAAATTTAAACAGAAATGCAGAAAATACAGCAGCAGATGAAGATCATGACAGTGATAAAAATCTCATTTCTACCCACGCTTGTTTCACTTGCACTGAAAAAACAGTCAATTAGAAAAAAAATAAAGAAATAAAGACAATAATAATAGTAATAAAAACAAGGAAAATATTGAAGGAAAATAAAAACAAAACAAGAAAAAATGTAAAAAAAAGGTAGACTGGTACGATGGTGCGCATACATGTACACATACTGTATATAAAGGAATATCTCACACACACAAGACAGCATGTGTGTGTTTATGTGTGTGTGCTGGTGTTTCTGCAGCTGCTTGGAGCTCGTCAAGCTGACAGTCACTTTCCAGTGATGTTACTGTGAGCCTTAACCCACAATGCATTTCTCTCTGGCAGAGATTCTGCTGGCCAGTTTGAGCTGAGGAGAAGTTTGGGGATATGACTGATATTAATGGGAATCCCTCCTGGGGGTTTTGGTGGGGACAAATCCCTTCATATTTTATTATTGGCTTGAATTTGTATGCTCATCCCAGAGACCAAGTGGATGTGGAGTGTTTCCTTTTTAGCTTTTAGCCTGTTTCGCACTTTTTTCAACCTGTTATCACTTCTTCATTACTTTTTTTTTCTTTTTGTATTTTATATTCTAACCTGGCTGTTTGAAGCCACAGTTGCAGGGTCGTAAATACTGAAAGGCATCATGAGTCATCTGAGGACAGATCCGACAGCACCCGACATACTGTAGCAGTGCATTTGGCTTAGCTCCTTACCTTAACTACAAATAATGTATAATTACATTTTTTGCAATACATGGTAAAGAAGCGTCTGGAACAAACTCTCAGAAAACTGCTGTCAGTTCTCAGAAACTCTGTTCTTTTCATTTCAAACTTAACTTTAGATTTTTATTAGGGCTGTCAAAGTTAACGCGATTCTAACGCCTTAACGCCACTAATTTCTTTAACACATTAACGCAATCGATCTTTGGGAGATTGTAGCGAGCTCAGTTTTCAAGCTAAGAATAGTGAGTATTAAAGTATTAAATAAGTAAGTAAAGTAAGTAAATAAGCATTAAATACTTGACAAATTTCCCTTTAAGGCACATATTGAACGGATTCAAAATTTGTGATTAATCGCGAATAAATATTTTAATTGATTGACAGCCCTGCTTTTTACTAAATTAAATTCTGGGCTATTTATCCATACCTTGCCCTATAACCCTGTTTTTTATTATTTTATATACTGCTAGCTTATGAATTAAATTACAAATTAAATATTATATATTATAGATTAAGATAAGGCTATCATCTTAATCTATAATATAGAATATTTTATTCGTTGAATATATTTTGCATTATTAATCTGAATCTGCAAAATAACTACTGAAGTTATCAAATACATTAAGTGGCCTTAAAAGTAAAATGTTAGTGTTGAGTATAAGTATAAAGTAGCAGAAAATGGTAATACTCAAGTAAATTACAAAGAATTGTTGTGTTTTGGTTACCTTAGAATGAGCCGTTTATATCTACATAGGTAGCAGGTCCTCTTCACTGAGTCCTCCATGTTGCTCCTCCATGTTTTTACAGTAGCCCAGAATGGACAAACCAAACTCTGTTAACTTTTTAGATAACGTTACCTGCTGCCGTCTCCGCCGCTCTCTCTCTTGCATCACCACTGATTTCCCACATACACACACACTATACGCACCTCCTCGGCTTCAGATGACCTATGCTACTCTTCAAACAACTGGCTCTAGAGAGGGACATTCATGTTTTGGTGTCGACCACCGTACTTCTTCTACACGCTAGGCACACGTGAGAAGTTTCAGTTGGTTGCAATCTGCAACCTCACCGCTAGATACCGCCAGATCCTACACACTGTTCCTTTAAGCCAGGGGTTCTCAACCTTTTGAAACTTAATGCCCACTTGTGATTGTCAAAACATTTCCGAGGACCACCTTCCCAAATAAATGAGTAAAAAACCTAACATGTTTATACAACAAATAATAAACTGGGCTGTAGATATGTGTTATGCCACTGCCAGCTGTAATGACCAAAATACATATTCTGCTTACCCTCAGTGAGACACTTGGGCTTGCCTCTGGGAAATAATGAGATCAAGTCGTGGTGGGATGGGTGAGAGGCTGACACGCAGAGTAGCATTCAAAGTTGCTTTCAGTTTGTTCCTTGCCTTTGATTTTGTGACAGTCACAATGGAAAACCCTGACTCACATAAATAGGTGGTGGTGAAAGGCAACAGAAATTTGATTGCCCGTTTTGACAGAGAGGGATATTGACTGGCAGCCAGTATCCAGAATGAAGCAAGGTCTACTTGTGTGAGCTGAAGCTTCAGGCTGCTGTCTGCTGATAGTTCCATCAGTTCATTTTCCAACACAGTGGAGAGAGCTATGTCTTCTGAAGCAGGATCCACAGAGAAAGGGTCCAAAATCCAAAGGTTTCCATCTCGTGCATCTTCTGGGAAGTAGTCTGTAAACTTTCCTGACAACTGAGTCAAATGCTGGGTTATAACACTGGATATGTTGACACGAGGAGTGGCTTCCAAAGTTTCACTGAGGAGTGAAAACACGTCAAATCGTCCCTCCTTGACTCTTCTGTTCCACAGAATAAGTTTTTTCTTGAAGCCCTCAATTTTGTCTGAAACCAAAAACACTGTGCTGTTTCTGCCTTGCATTGATATATTGAGCTGATTTAACTGGTCAAATATATCTGATAAGTAGGCCAGTTTTGCACAAAAGTTACCATCAGTTTAATGCTCAGCAAGAGGGGAGTGCTGCTCTTCCAGAAATGTGTGCACTTCTTCTCTCAGTTCAAAAAGGCTATAAGCACATGTCCCCTTGAAAGCCACCTTACTTCACTGTGGTACAACAGCTGCAAATGATCTGCATCAAGTCTTTCACACAAAGCAGCAAAACACCTTGAGTTGAGTGCATTTTTCTTAATATAGTTAACAGTTTTCACAGCCACGTTCATGACTTCATGCAGTTCTGGTGACATCTGCTTTGTAGCTAGACTTTCCCGACGTAAGAAACAGTGCATCCACTTGACGTCTGGCGCCCTCTCCTGGATCTGTTTGACAACACCACGATGTCTTCCCGTCATTGATGCAGCGCCGTCTGTGCTAACCCCTGTACAGTATTTCCAATCAAGACCTTTTTCGGTGAAGTAATCATCAAGGCAGCGCATTACATTATCTGCCGTTGTTCTTGTTGGAAGCTCCTTGCAAAACAATAGATCCTCGTGAAGATTACTGTCCTTGCAGTATCTTACAAAAACTAACAATAAAGCGGCATTGCTAACGTCAGTCGACTCGTGCAGCTGTATGGCAAAGTATGGGCTTGCCTTTATTCCTTCGGGAAGTTGGCATTCGATGTCATCACTCATGTCAATAATTCTTCTGCTCACCGTGTCATTGGAGAGGGGTATTGACTGAATTTTGGTTGCAGCGGCTTCCCCCAGTAACTCTCGGCACATATCCACAGCGCTTGGCAAAATAAGCTCCTCTGCAATCGTAAAGGGTTTCTTGCTACGAGCTACACGAGCAGCAACCATATAGCTAGCTTTCAAAGTGGCTTTTGACTGAGTTGTTAATGTTGTGATGACTTTCTGTTGTGCCTGGAGCCCGTCCCTTTTCCTCAGGAAATATTCTTTTGGCTTCTCGACACATCCTGGGTGCTTTGTGTTTAAGTGTCTCTGGAGCTTCGATGGGTTTAGCGCCTCATTTGACAAGATTTCACCACATTCAACACATTGTGCCTTGGGCTCAGCATATATTCAGCATATTTCCTCACCACACGCTTCAGAGCTTTTACTGGCGCAGGGTTGTCTCCCACATCACTTTTTCGCTTTAAAAACCGATCCATTTTGTCTCACTGCATCCGAGAATGTTAGCTAGCTAACAGTGGCAAACACGTTTGTCTCTACCTGATGATGTTTGGTGTTTTTACACAAGGCCTATTGAAGGAGGTTGGGTCACACTTAATCATCGCGTCTTCGGGGTACCGCACATGCGCAGTAATATCTGCTCTGCACTCGCCGAAATTGAGCCGATCGCAACGCACGACCGCAGCTCCAGTTACACTGCGCATGTGTCATACCCAATACAAGACCCGTGTCCGACCGTGTCTCAGCCTCCTTCAATAGGCTTTGGTTTTTTGGCAGCTGGCATCTTACCTGCTTTAGGTTTTACCTGTTCACTTTGCTAAATAATAATAAAAAAATAATCTAGTACCACTGCCTCCGCGGCACACTAGATGGCGCTCTGAGGCCCACCGGTGGGCCGCGGCCCACTGGTTGAGAATGGCTGCTTTAAGCTACACTAGGCTACTGGAGTAAAACCACTGAGCGTATGTGCCATTAGTTACAATGCACATGGTCAAATGTGCCAAAAAGTAGCTGTCTTAAATAAACAATGAATGATGGAATAAATAATGAGAAATGGACCAATGAGTTAAGACAATCTAGCAACATGTCTTTTGGTACAGAAATCTCTCTTAATATAACATTTTTCTTTTTTACTCAACTTCTGTCAGTTTTTTTTTGGAAGCATTTCAGTGCTCTAACAAAATGAGATGGTTGACAAAATGAATATGACTATGCAGCTTCTAAGCAGTGGGGGGGTTGTAGTGCAGCTGTTGTAGCAGGATTACCAGATGACCCTTTACAACCTTTACATGACCACCATAACACAACAACACCCTACCAAACCCTCCATGGCAGCACACAAAAATAATGGAAATGCTATCTGAAAGCACTGTCTGTAGGTTTTAAATCTCAACATGTTTTTTTCTGTATCATTCCCAGTAAGTTTAGGTGAACTTAAGTTACATTTTAATGCTGCAGTGGGGAGTTTTAAGCAAATTTGATAAAAAAAAAATATGTGTATATATTTTTGTCACTTTGTCCTAACAGTGCATGAGACAGGTAATCTGTGAAAAAGTTCCTCTGCCTCCTCCTAGTGCTCCTAATGACATTTGCAAGTTTTCACCGTGCCCGAACCAAAACAACCTATTAGAGCCGAGGAGTCTCTAACGCAGCTGTCAGTCACTGTTTGTAAAGCTCATGAACTCCGAAAAAAAAGACTGTCAAACAAGGCAACGCTGATCATGATTTGTGACCCGGCAGCCTTGTTGAAAGCAGTCGATACACAACCAAGCACTGCCCACCAGAGGGAGCAAACTTTCTCATTTTACAGCTGAACCGTGCACTACAAGATGATTCTGAAAACATCTGAGGAGAGAAATAGGCATTAACGTAACAGAATATTGATTAATTTTGTTCGGAGTTCACAATCTTCACGAGCAGTGATTGACTTGTTTTCCTTCAGCGCTGTAAAATCTTGCAGATGCCATTAGGAGCACCGGAAGACACAGAGGAACAGGAGTGTTTTTCACAGATGACCTGTCTCATACTATACTGTCAGGATATAGTGACAGTTTTATAAAAATAGCAATTTTATCATATTTGCTTTGTTTTTTCTCCGAGGTCTACACTTTTCCTAAGTGGGTTATTTTTGTTGATAATAGAAGTTTATCTGGAGATCAGAAGAGTGTTTTTCTTTAATCAACATGTCCAGACTTGAACTGCTGGATGGTGTGTTGCAGAGAGTAAAAACAGAACATGACTTCATCTTAAAATTCAGGCAGCAACGGCAGTGTGAAGGGCGCTGTAACTGTATCATGATAGAGGATGTTAATATGCAGTGGTGGAAGAAGCATTCAGATCCTTTACTTAAGTAAAAGTACTAATACCACACTGTGAAAATACCCCACTACTAGAGTCCGTTAACACGGTTTACACGGTTTATACGTGATCTGTTTGTGATGCTGATTGATGAGGTTTACTTTGTGGTCATTAGGTTGCCCTAGTTAGAGTAACTAACGTTTTATTCGGCCACAGTTAGTTGATTGAGTTAATCTATTCTGTGGGACCACTGCAGCCCCTAGACAGTGCCACTAACTTAACTGGCGTTACTTGTTTCACCATGTTAGGCTAACGTTAACTACGCTAGCTAAGCAGTGTTAACTTAGCTGGCGTTACTTGTTTCACCATGTTAGGCTAACGTTAACTACGCTAGCTAAGCAGTGTTAACTTAGCTGACGTTACTTGTTTCACCACGTTAGGCTAACTTTAACTATGCTAGCCAAGCAGTGTTAACTTAGCTGGCGTTACTTGTTTCACCATGTTAGGCTAACGTTAACTACGCTAGCTAAGCAGTGTTAACTTAGCTGACGTTACTTGTTTCACCACGTTAGGCTAACTTTAACTATGCTAGCTAAGCAGTGTTAACTTAGCTAACGTTACTTGTTTCACCATGTTAGGCTAACGTTAACTACGCTAGCTAAGCAGTGTTAACTTAGCTGACGTTACTTGTTTCACCATGTTAGGCTAACGTTACTTGTTTCACCACGTTAGGCTAACGTTACTTGTTTCACCATGTTAGGCTAACGTCAGACAGCTGAAAACTTCTCAGGTTCTTCACAAACTCCTGGACATGGTTGTCAAAAGTAATGTTACATAGAAAGTCAAGGTAAAAGTAGAAAATTGTACACTAGTCACAATAAGTCATTAAAGTATGTCGAAAAATGTCATGAAAAAGGCCATGGTATAGCAGGTCATAAAAAGTCATAGTATTGTATGTCACTATAACATTTTTCAACATACTTTACTATGATATTTTTAATGACTTTTTTTTGCCACAGTAGGCCTATAGGCTACTATGCATGACACTGCATGATACTATGCGCGTACTGCCCAGGCACCGGAGTCTTCACAAACTGCTAGCTTAACAGCTGTGAGTACTAACAACAATAGCGTTGTTTACGTTCAATGACAATTTTAGGGGAGTGTCTTTGGAGGGACGGACTGTCAGTATTACCGATTTGGCGACTTTCTCTCTAGATTTAGGGACTTTTGGAGCTAGTGCTAACAGCTACTTTCATTGGAAAAGAGTTGTCATCACTGGGTTGGGTTTTTCAGTTGGAAAATGACTCTTACTGGTTTATCCAATGTTGCTGAAGCCAGCTTTAAGTAAAGGATCTGAATAATTCTTCCACCACTGCCCCCGTCGGACATTGGAAAGGCGCAGGGAGAGGTTTGCAAAGTCATTTGAGTTCTCAGGCCGTAGAGATGTTCCGATACTATTTTTTCCTGCCCGATACCATTTCTGATACCTTAACTTACGGTATCGGCCGATACCGAGTACCGATCCAATTCCAGTGTGATAAAAAAAAAAATGGTTATTATTATTATAATTATTATTATTATAAATATTTTTTTAACAGCTGTTTACTACTGACCATGTATGGATGTGATATGATTACTATCTTTGTTGTAGCCTATATCCTGGCTCAGGTTAAACCCTGTAAAACATGAACAAATACAAACGGTTTTACATGTTGGCTTTTCCGTTATCATTACCGTTACACTCACCAGTAGCACCGCACTGCTGTTGTTTGCTATTGTCATGTGACGATACCTACCAGCATGACTACCTGCAATCAGTTCTTCTTCGCTGCTCTGAAACAGTAGTTGCCAGTGGCAGCCATGATACATCCAGGGCGACAGCACAGTGAAGGCTACTGTTTTGGAGCGGCAACGAAGAATTGATTTACGGTTAAACAAGTTGATTTTTCCTGGGTTAATAAATTATGGTATTGGATCTGTGCATCTGTTATACCCAATCCAGAATTTTGGGCAGTATCGAACACATTTCCGATACTGGTAATGGTATCAGGACAACTCTACCAGGCCGTTATGTGACCTACAATTATGACTTTAAGTACTACACCTGAACTGCCATACAGCTCAGCGCTGTTCCTGGCTTCACTGCTTGACGTCATAGATCTGTATTCCACTCACCAACTGAGCTCTGTGTGATCTCCTCGCCTGGTCTTGGCAGCTATTCACATAAAACTGTGGTGGCCTGGCTTACATGTCTGCTAAAAAATCCTTGGATTTTGTGGGTTCACGGCTCTGTATCATTTTCGTGGCTGCCCGTGCCAACATGCTGCAGCATGTAATCGGCCGTGTGTTCAGACCAGCCAGCCAGTCTGGAGTCTGAGATATGGAGGAGGAGGAGCAGATTTACTGGTCTCACTTCCTCTGAATATCCATCCTCACACATCTGGTTTAGTAGTTGATTGATACTGGACACTGAGTCTCTGAAATTAAAGAAGCAACTGCAATGTTTTCATATGTTCTGAACAGCCCCAAGTGCTCATGAGTCGACACTCCAAACTGTGAAGTCAGAACAAAGATTTGCATTTAATGATGTAGGTTTAACACAGCAGAGAGTTTGATTAACATAATGCATCTAGAATTAAAGCAAAGACTCCGACGGGAATTTAATGAACTGTGTTAACTAACTTTACTTTCCTGATTAGATCTTACAGAACTGATAGTAATGTCTCTCTTCAATTGATATTAATATTAATACGATGGACAGGATGTCTATAGGTCCTTAAACTGTCTTAAGTCATTAATTGGTGGTGTAAAATTACAATATTAAAATATAAATCCATGAGATCTAAATCTCAAATTAGGCCTGTAATCTGAGTAAATTTTAGAAAATAATCTGCACACTTATTGATTCTTTCTTCTGCAGCTCAGGTATGTTTAAGCCTCTGATGTTACAGCTTCCACAGCTAATTCTCATGTTTTTGTTTTTCTTAAAGGTACAGTAGGGTTGGTAGTGCTGTTCAAATCATTTTGTTATATTTGTTGAAGTTCTCATTACATCAGAACAGTAATCAATAAATCAAATGCTCTGACAAAAAAGAAGAAGAAAAAACTCCGGTTCTGTGGCTGTCATAGGACTGTACCCAGTTTTTCCAAGTGTTTCCCTGTCCTTTTGTCTCATGTGTTGTCTCACCAGCGGAGCAGAACTACGACGTGGGAAATCGGGAGTTGCTGGCTGTAAAGTTAGCTTTGGAGGAGTGGAGACACTGGCTGGAGGGAGCTGAGCTTTTGTTGTCTGGACTGATCATAAGAAACTAGCTTAAATCCATCAGCCAAGCGTCTGAACTCCCGTCAAGCCAGATGGGCACTTTTCTTTGGACGCTTTAACTTCACCCTCACGTATCGTCCGGGGTCCAAGAACGTCAAACCGGACTCTCTCTCCCGTCAGTTCTCCTGAGAAGAATCCTCGGTGAGCACGGAACCTGTCCTGTCTTCTGCATGTGTGGTGGGGGTGTGAGGCACAACAGGTGGAACTAGACCCAGGTACTGGACCTCCTAACTGTCTTTTTGTTCCTCTCGTTTCACTTGCCACCCTGCAATCAATCGGACGGTGTTTCTCCTTAAGAGACATTTTTGGTGGCCTACGATGGAGACTGACACTGAGGCTTATGTCCTCGCCTGTGATGTGTGTGCCAGAGGCAAGGCATCTCATCGTCCACCAGCGGGGTTGCTCCGCCCCTTACCTACTCCTGGTCGTCTGTGGTCACACATCGCTTTAGATTTTGTTACGGGGCTGCCTCCATCTGAAGGCAACACGGTCATCCTCACCATTGTGGATCGATTCTCCAAAGCAGCTCACTTCATCGGCCTGCCCAAGCTCCCCTCTGCCTGAGAAACAGCGGACCTGCTGGTTAGTCAGGTTGTTCGCCTTCATGGTATTCCTGCAGACATTGTGAGATCCCCAGTTCATCTCCCAAGAATGGAAGTCTTTTTGTCAAGCTTTTGGAGCCACAGTCAGCCTGTCCTCAGGTTTCCAACCCCAGACTAACGGTCAAACGGAGCGAACCAATCAGGATTTGGAGTCTGCACTGTGCTGTGTCACTGCCACCAATCCCTCCTCTTGGTACTCACAATTAAATTGGATTGAATGTGCACTCTCTCTTCATCTGCTATTGGTCTTTCCCCTTTTGAAAGTTCCTTAGGATACCAACCACCCCTGTTATCTGCCCAGGAGGGAGAGATCGTGGTACCTTCGGTTCAACATCACATCCGGCACTGTCATAAGGTGTGGAGGGACACCCAAGCCGCCCTGCTCAGAACAGCAGAGAACAATAAGCGGATTGCGGATCGTCATAGGACCCCGGCCCCCAAATACATCCCAGGTCAGAGAGTTTGGTTATCTTCCAAAGACATTCCGCTTAAAACTGAGACCAGGAAACTGTCTCCCCGTTTTATTAGCCCATTCGAGATTGAAAGAATCATTAAACCCTCGCCTGTCAGATTGAAACTGCCCAGGACCCTCAGAATTCACCCTTCTTTCCATGTCTCTCAGCTAAAGCCTGTCCATAACAGTCCATTATGACATGTTTTATGCCATGCTATACTATGATTTTTTTAATAACTTTTTATGGCTTGCTTTAGTGTACTATGACTTTCTATAGAATGTTATAATATGACTTTTTATGCCATTTTATGCCATGCTATACTATGACTTTTATATGATTGATTTATGGCCTGCTATACGAGGATTTTTATATGATTTGTTTTGGCATGCTATACTATGACTTTTTTATGGCACGTTATACTGACTTTTTATGACATGTTTTACTATGACTTTTGATGACATTTTATGACAGGCTATACTTTGACTTTTTATGATTTGTTTGTACTACACTATGACTTTTTTATGACATGTTTTATGGCCTGCTATACTATTACTTTTATATGATTTTTTTATGGCTTGCTATGCTATGACTTTTTATGATTTTTTTATGGCATGTTATACTATGACTGTTTCTGTGACATGTTTTATGGTATGCTACACTATGCCTTTTTTTCATGGCATACTATACTATGACTTCTATATGATTTTTTATGTCATGCAATGTCTTTTATATGATTTTTTTATGGCACGTTATACTATGACTTTTTGAAGAATTTTGTATGGCTTGCTATACTCTGATTTTTCTATGGCATGTTACTATGACATTTTTATGGTCCAAAAGTGGCTCATTTACGCATTAGCAATTACTACATCTGAGCTAGCCAAAAGAAAACAGTGAAAATGTGAGCCTAATATTCAGCACAACATTAAAACAATAATAGAAACGGCATCACCTCTACTGCACATCATCCTGTTACCTAATAATGAGCGGAAACAAGTTTTAGGTTTTCCAAAGGAAATATTTATTGAAAATGCAAATGTACATTTGTATGATACAGATCCTCTTTAACTCGACTATCCCAGTGGGTCTGTTTTTTTGTCATCTTGATATATTTTTTTCTTCTGAAACATCCTGCATCATTACAGTACAGAACATACTTTCCACGTGGTAGTCTGCAGGTAAAGGTGGGTCTGTTTGATATGAACAAACGCATTAAGAATGTCGTCCACAGTGAAACATGCATCTATAACGCACCGCCATGCTCTCACTAATATTATGCTTTCTGTAATTGGGATTTGGAAATTAAACCAAATCAAAATTTTGGATCCTGTTCAGTTTGTTTGTTCTTTAGTTGGGCCGAATGCTACCTTTTCTCCCATGTTGTCGTCCATAAATATCAGAACGGCTCTGCTCTATCAAACTCCAATAAATAAATAAAGTGCTCCACGTACAGCTGGATTGAAATCAGTTAATACATTTCACTAATGTTGATTATATAAAGTATATTTCACATCACAGAATATACAATTTATTGTTGTCTTTCTAAAAGTGAAATATCTAAGAATTTGATATTGCAAATCATTTTAAAAAGTTATGTTATTTACAAGACACAACAAGAGGAATTCTGGGTAAAATATGATCTCCAAACAATGATGATGATGGACTGAACCGAGCCGAGAAGGTGTTTGCAATTACAGCTCAGAGCTCGTCTGCTAATCGTCTGTATCACAAACCTCTTTTCAAATCGTTTTAATATAATTTATATTTTTTAAATCTTTTCAGTTATGGCTGCTTAGACGTGATATGAGGAGACGAGCAGAAAATCTAGTTCTCGTGCTGAACATTTGTGTTTCTCTGCAGGCTGACAGGGAGGTGGCAGTGTAGCAGTGCAGTAAAGCAGAGAGTTTGAACTCTTTACAGCATGTTTTTAAAGGTGTTCATGTATCATTTTAATATCAATTAGTTATTACACTCCAATAAACTGCCTCTGATTTGTATTTCACATCGTAGGCAAGAAATCTGCTGGAGTTGTGACACAAAACAGGAAGAGAGTTTCTGATGACAACAAAAACACCGTCACTACCAAGTGCAGTAAAATCTACAAGTCTCTTTACTTTCTACAAGTAAAAGAAAACATTTACATTTTCTGTGACTTCTGCTGCTGTGCGCTAGCTCTAATAATTCAATTTACAAATATATAGCACAACATTTTACCCATGGCAATTCATTTTCAGTTAAGATGAACTGAATAATCTTAGTTTAGTTTTTTTTTTGACATTTCAAAATGCTGACAAACTTCACTGCCAGGAGACACAACAGGGCTGCATTTGTATTATGTGACTTTCTTATAAATGTTTTTGCATTTTTTCTCATCTCATTTCATATATTAGATCACAAAAGTACTGAGAAGGAGAAGTTTTTAACGTTTTGTTCTACGACATAAAATACGACAGTAAATACTCCGTTCATGAATTTTGAAGCCTTTATGTGCTTTAAAGGGACTGTTTGTAACTTCTTACTCGTATAAATCGGGTCAGTGTTTCCTATGCACACTCACGTGTGGCTACGCTGTTCCAACACAAACTGCACGGAAGCACCAAAACCGCAACGTTCTATCTAGTGAAGCCCGTCTGTTTGGTCTTCAGGGCCGGAGTCTCTGCTGTACTCTGCTCCTCTGCCTGCCTGCCTTCACTCACACACCGTGCTCGTTCTCACTCGCTCCACCTCTCAAATGCACGCTCGCACACTACACACTGCAAAAAGACGGGAGTCTGAAGCAAGAAATCTGCATTGATTCATGGAGAGACCTTCGTCTGGTCAGCTAACATTACTGCCAAGCAGCTGAAATATAGAGTGATATTGTGCTTTTAGCTGACGTGTGTCGCCTCACTGTTTTGAGCGATGCTCGTTCATGTCTATGTGGAGCGAGCACAAGCGCGAGCAACAGGACGCTGACTTCCGTTGACTTAATGGCTACAGGTGTTGCTGTTAACAAGACATTTCTGATTCTTACATAGAGTCCCTTTAAGGAAGGTGGTTGCTATCAAGTGGCTAAATGAGACTACAAAACGTCATGACGCCGATTCGTCCTCTACAGCCTCGTTGTGTTTATTCACTCATGTAACCGTGGTGTAGTTCCTTTATAGCCTAACGTTAGCATTTTACTTCTAGCGATTGCATTCACACTTCAAAAATCATAAAGTGGAGATTATCTTGCTGAACAAAACGTGTCAGTATCATAAACGTGTGTTTGCCATTTGGCAATGGAACAATCCCATTGGCTTTTTGTTGAGGGAACCAGGGCGATGCTAACTTCCGGTTGGCCTACAAAAATATGTCATTCATGGAGCATTTATTGTTATTTATTATTAAAATAATAAATTGTACACCAGCAACTTAATCTTAATCTTAAATCTTAAAAAATCTTAAAAATTAACATTAAATGCAAGTGTAAACTTTTTCAAATGGAGAAACAAATTAGTCAAAAGTAAAATGGGAATTCAAATTCCAGTATATAATCTATATAATATATAAACATATAATTTAATTGAATAGATCAGCCCCATTGTCACCGATACAAGTTCCAGCTATTTGATTCAGCATCGGCCCGATAGCCGAGCTACTATTCTGCTCCTCCATGCTCTCATTGTTTTGCATTAAACTTGTAGTAAAGGATAGTTTCACAAGTTTAAAAGTCTGTTTTGAAACAATAGTCGGGGGCCCATAAGAACATTGAAACAGGTTTTGTTTGGTGTAACTCATTCTGGCTATTAAGAAACTCCTCCTAATGGCTTCCAGTGTTTGGAAGAACAGAACTACGAGGCTTCAGCAGCCTGAGTTTGACAGATGAAGTGAGTATCTTCTAAAGTTGGGCTTTTAGTGTGAAATTCCCTCTTTTTGTTACTCTCCCTCCTCCGCAGCTCAGCACAAAACCATTAATGCACATTAGGAATATGGCCAGTATGAACAGGAGGAATGATTATAACCTCTCCTGTAAGACAAGATATCAACAACATGTACTGATATTAGGCTTGGGCGATATAACAAGATTATCATTTGACACGATATTGACCGGCCACGATAATGGTCCTCACCTGTCCACTATAACAGAACGATATTCAATTATG
Organism: Sebastes umbrosus; assembly: GCF_015220745.1. Taxonomy (NCBI): domain Eukaryota; kingdom Metazoa; phylum Chordata; class Actinopteri; order Perciformes; family Sebastidae; genus Sebastes; species Sebastes umbrosus. Next base: position 40,906,934 of record NC_051270.1, read on the forward strand.
TTGAATACAGGGGTTCCACCAGGATATTGCAAGCCTGGCGGGCCTGAGATGACTCGCCGGGGCAAAACATCAGGGAATTATATATTTTGAAGATGCTTTTTAAACGAAAATGTGTTACTGTAGAAATGATTGTGGGTGTGACTGACGGTGAGGTAGCGGAAGTAGCAGTAAGCTAGTTAGTCCCATAGGATAACCATAGCGGCTAACCTCCAACGATGCTTCTTTTGAAAAGTAATTCACCTTCATTTTACAAAATCTTGCTTTATGTTTAACAGATATTTAACTAATGTTAAATTATAATTTTCTAAAATGTCATTGCGGAGCTGTGGTACGGTGCTCCGTAGACTTTACGCCCGTCAGCGCAACGCCAGGCAGCACTCCTCTGTTGTTAAGAGCCAGACAAGCTTGTTTGTGCGCTCATTCTCCGGGGGAATATCCATCACACAGTATAAACTTTGACTGATGTCTTTTGATCCAGAGTTTTTCAGAAAAGTGTCTCCGTCTGTGTATGGTATAGATCATTAAGCTTTACGGTGTTCAGTACAGGTAACCAACGGTGTTCCATACAGAGCGCAGAACATGATTTCAACGGCGATTAATGAACATTTTAAATGTCTAAATATGCAATTGATGTAATAAACGTCAACTTTATTTATGTTTTATTAAATAACACTGCTGCAATATCAATATTGGGCGCAGTATTACGTGCAAACAGCGTGTGTTGACAGAGTTGCTGCTGCAGTGCCAAGCAGTCAGTGCGCACCATTGATGTTAAAAATGCCCATTTCAAAGCATTTATTCAACAAAGGGTAATATATTTAACAACTTGTGATAGCGTAATAATCATTTCATACAGACTACAGTACTGTGAGAAGCATTAATTAAGTAGAAATGTACATTTTTGCTGCAGTCGGGACTGGAGCTTCCCCTCCGGGCGCTGTGTGCACCTTATAAACTGACTGAAATCTCACAGAAACTAATGGTGGAGGTCTCTGGCTCGGTCGGGAATGAAAGAGGGGGAACTGAGGATGACATGCATATAAATGTAATGCACGATCTGGAAGTATTTATTCAGCGATCAGCGGAAAATGTCATCTGTACGGAACATCGTTAGTTTACCAAATATAGTTAGTGTACGTTAGTCGGGCTATAAAGAGCAGCGGAGAAGAGAAGTCGGCATCAGTGCCAGGATATCATCATTTCATGTGTAGGGAGGACTCAGCATTGTAGCGTTGCTTTAGTGACAGCCAGTTTCTTTCACTGTTTTCTGTGCAGTTTATAATGTAAGACAGTTTATGGCACGGAGTGCAGGGCAGCATTAGACTACAGATAGTTTAAGTGCGGTTATCTGTGTGTAGAAAAACAAAACCTCGTTACTGTGGAAGTCCTGATCTGCCTCAGAGCTTTTCAGATTGTTCATGTCTTCACCGTCTGCAGCAACGGAGTCATTAACGTAGCTAAATATGCTAATGTAGGTTATCTGAGGCCACTTCTTCAGGTATAGTAGAAGGCAGAGCTATGATCACACTATCCTGTCTGAACTGTAATAGGTGGTGTTCACACAATCGCTCTAGGAGAGAGGATTAGCATACTGTTACCATGGAAAACCATTCAGTGACACAAGTCAGGAAGGAAGTTACGCCCATAATTCACGCAAGGCATCATGGGGGCTAGGAATAAGGTGGATACAAGTAGCAAACTCCTTTAAGGAATAACTCAGTTGCGAGTGTCGGTGTTTGTGGTCAAGAGAGACAGACAGAGGGAGAAAGCAAGGGAGCATGTGTGTGTGTGTGACAGAGTGACGGTGAGAGGAAGTCAGCTGTAACTAGCTGTGAGCGTAGCAGTGTTTGTACAGTTTAGACTGTCGGTGAATAAATGCTACATCTCCTCAAGACACAAGCCAAGTTCCAGTGTCTTTTAGGATTTTTCCGTACATGACTCGGTGCGTCAGCCCAGCATGGCAGGGATTTATGTCTCCATTACAACAGATACGCGCTACTCAAAGGAGCGGCTGTAAAACGGTGATGAACACATTTCATTTCCTATATTCTTCACAATAAAAGTCCCCTGTTATTTTAATATTTAAAAGCTTTTATTATGAAGCAGCAAAATCAGGAAATGTTGGGTTTTCATCAGCAGCAACTAAACACGACTCCTATGCAGCTAAAAACGGTAAAATAAATCAGATATGTGAAAGTACAAACAGTGAAGTCGGAGATTCAGTTAGAAACTACAAAAGTAGTGAAAGCTGAACACACAACGTCTTTCTCTCTGGTCTCCTGCACGCTTATTTGAGGGGGAAAAGGGGGGGTCGTTGGTGATTCTTTGGTTTTAAATCAAACGAAAAAAGGAGAGCCAGACAATGGGAACGAAGTGATTTGTAAACTGTGCAATAAACAAGTCGGGACAAAAGATGGAAACGCCACAAATCTCCACTCTCATCTTAAAACTCTCCATTCAGAATACGCTAGACTACCACCGACTCCCTCCACAGAGAGCAGCCGGACCAAACATAACAACATATAAACAGTGGCGAGACTGTGCGAGGACAGTTACTAGTCACCAGCTGATTGATCTGATTTATGATCTTAGCATGTCCTTGTGTGAAATAGCGCTAACTGTCTAAACATTGTGGCCACTTATGTATTGCAATATATGTGTTTCCAGTCCTTAGATGTTTATATCTACATTCGTTTCTCTTCAGCTTTTTTGGACAATAATATCTTATATTGTCATTTTTCTTAAGGCAACATCGTCAGTAGGGAAATTTCAATATTGCCCAACCCTAACTGATATTAAAATGATACACTGAAAAACTTTTAACAAATTTAAACTTTTAAGTAATTGAAAAAAATTCTGATGAATCTAAATTCTCAGAAAACAAAACTTACAATATGGTGTCATCAGAAGCAGGCCACTCTGCCTTTTTGTGACACTTTATGCTTCCCTGGGAAGGTAAATATCAGAGGTCAAAGGTCACCTTCATTGTCCTGCAGTACCATCTCCCCGCCAGCAGAGGCAGCAGAACAACTAACTGGAAGAGCAAGTGTCAGTCCTGCCAATCACAGCTCAGTATTCCACTCCCAACAACTTAAAGCAACATGGCTGAAGTTTGTTCTTCCTCTTTGTTTTGTGGTTTTATAGGATGTAGGATGTATCTGAACACCGTGTGTGTGTGTGTGTTCGTGTGTGTGTGTGTGTGTGTGTGTATGTTTAGGACCACTGGCAAGAGCAGTCGGTGGGCTCCTGGATGGTGTAGCTGACCCAGGTGGCGTTGCTGCTGCAGTAGAGTTGCACGGAGCGCCGCTGCAGCCCCGTCTCCCTGCAGCACTTGCAGAAGCGAGCGTACGTGTTGATGTTGTAGTTGTAGATGCTGGCAGACGGACACTTCCCATCACATGACACGATGTTCACCTGCAGGACACAGAGAGTCAGTACAGATGGTAGCAGGGCTGCAAAAGGAACCAGCAAACTCAATTAAAGTAGTAATTATTCTTTATAAACATTATCAGGGTCATTTTGAACTTGCTGCTTTTTATTGTTTTTTTAATCTGCTGTATGTCAAATATGGTGCGAGGCAGAGTTGCCCACTGCCCAAGATGGTCCTACTGCTGCATAGTAGGGGTGTAAGAAAATATCGATATAATTGAGTATCTCAAAATTATGTTTTCTGATACTGTACTGATTTTTAGTTTACATGCAAAGATTCGTGACAGACAGTGGCTCAGAAATGCAAATGCAGATCCCACTATTCTGATTGCATAAAAAAGTAACCACTTTTTCTGTGATTTTATGGATATGGCAGCGTGTTCGTTATACTTTGACAGATTTCCAAAAATTTGATTTTAAAAATCTCAATATATCGCAATATATTGAAACCTGTATCATGATATGCATTGTATTGACAGATTCTTGACAATACACAGCCCTAGTGCTAAGAAGATGCTGAAAATGTGCATCTTAATGGATATAATTTTAAGTTATGTATGCCGATGATATATTGCTTTCCCTCAGTAATTTTCTTTGCCTGTAATTTAAAAGGAGTTCATGTGTCATTTTGATATCAATTCTGCATTTACAGACATGAAAGAACTCCAATAAACTGCCTCTGATTTGTATTTCACATTGTTGGTAAGAAATCTGCTAGAGCTGTGAAACAAAACAGGAAGAGAGCAAACCCAGCAAAAATGTTTTCTGGTGACAGCACATAGCCAAAAAAAAGTAATTCGCTTTTGATGAGCAAAAGAAAACATTGACATTTTCTATGACCTCTGTGCTCTAATAATTTATTTTATACATATACGTATATAGGAGGAAATTAGATATTAGATTATTATCCATGCCAGGAGATTATGTATTCGATCGTTTGTGTGCATGGGTGAGTGATTAGGTGCGTGCATCACTGTGTCCGTCTGTCTGTCCACGGCTAATCTCGCATACTGCTGGACCCATCAGCCTAATATTTTTTCTTAGTATAGTATGTCAAAAAAAGTCATGGAATAGTGGATCATAAAAAGTCATAGTTTAGTATGTCGAATAATGTCATGAAAATAAATAGTATATAGTTATAAAAAGTTATTAACTACGTTGAAAAATGGAATGAAAAAAGTTATAGTATATTATGTTGAAAAATATAAAAAGTTATAATATAGTATGTCGAAAAAATGTTGTGAAAACAAGTCATGTTGAAACATGTAAGTCATTGTACAGTATGTCGAAAAAAGTCATAAAAAAAATCTGTGTGTCGAGTCAGCAGTTTATTTTGACCAAACCAGAGTTGGTGATTGTTGGAACAGTGGAAAGAATAACCAAGATGGTTTAGATGAGTTTGTTTCCGTCGAGTTTGAATGAAGTGTGTTTTATGATGAGTTTACAGGGCAATTAAGCCTGTCTTAGTTCGGTGAAAGAGAGAAACTTGAATTCAGAAGGTGTATGGTCATATTTTTCTGTTAAAGAGGAGAATAGGTGTAAAAATATTTCCATTCTTGACATTTTTGTGAGTTTATTTTGTGTATTGATTAGACTAAAAAAGATAAGAAAGCTGTTGGAATGCATAGCGCAAATCGCCTGGGTTGACGTGGCCAGTTGGAAAATTTTAACATATTGCCCAACTGGGCAGCAGAGTCCTGTGATACTGTGTTTAGCTAACAGAGCGTTTCGCTAACAGAATAAACAGCTAACGCTGTATGTTATGAATGTTCAGAGGAAGCGTTAAGCATCGGTCGCACATGAGCCAAGAGCTGATGGAATCGTGACGAGAAAACATTTGGATCTTTTATACTCCGTGCGGTTTTCTCTTCGCGGAAAACCAATATTTTCCCAAACTGTATGGGGCAGTTTATCGAAAACTCACGTCTACAGCATTTCTCTTCAAGATTTCACAGACCGGAGAAAACCAACCAATCAGAGCCGAGCTGCCGTCTGAGCAGCTGTCAATCACTCGTGAACTCCGATCAAACGGTCAAACTAGGCAGCGCTGATCAAATATGAATCAATATTCTGTTACTGTAATGCCTATTTCTCTCCTCAAATGTTTTCAGAAACATCTTGTGGTGATGAAAATACCAAGCACCGCCCACCAGCCGGAGCAAACTTTCTCATTTTACAGCTAAACCGTGCACTACAAGATGTTTCTGACAACATTTGAGGAGAGAAATAGGCATTACAGTAACAGCCACCTCTAAAGGTGAGGTGATTGTTTTACTGAAGAACCCGGAGAACCCGACGTACGCAAAGCTCTAAGAACTCGTCAACCTGTCGTCCTTTTTAACCGAGGCCATCACTGTTTGGCCTCTCCGCTGAACTGTCTGCTTCCTGAGGTGGTTTCATTCTTCTCCGAGAAGACAGGACACGGTTTCTTTATGCAGGTTAGAGACATCTAACTGTAGAGACCGAGGAGGTGTCCTGTCTCTCCTGTCCCACGACCAGCGGTGTCATGTGATAACAACACGTCAGCTTGTGATGCTGGAGTCACGTCTCACTCTATAACTACCAAGTTGGCCGCCAGCCCAGTCCTGTGTTTGTGTGTCTGCATGTGAGCTCTGATTTTATGTTTTATTTTATCTGTTGATCTGGCTGCTGTAACGTGTAAAGTGTCTTCAGCTTGTACTGGACTGAGAGCATAGTGCCTATTTATTGGTTTCTTACAACAATCCATAAATTACAGCCTAGCCTTCTCTGCTAGCTATAGCCTGGGCCTCTTCAACCTGCTACAGCCTAGTCTCCTCTGCTAGCTGTAGCCTGGGCCTCTTCAACCTGCTACAGCCTAGTCTCCTCTGCTGGCTACAGCCTAGCTTCCTCTGCTAGCTGTAGCCTGGGCCTCTTCAACCTGCTACAGCCTGGGCCTCTTCAACCTGCTACAGGATAGCCTCCTCTGCTAGCTGTAGCCTGGGCCTCTTCAACCTGCTACAGCCTAGCCTCCTCTGCTAGCTGTAGCCTGGGCCTCTTCAACCTGCTACAGCCTGACCTCCTCTGCTGGCTGTAGCCTGGGCCTCTTCAACCTGCTACAGCCTAGTCTCCTCTGCTGGCTACAGCCTAGCTTCCTCTGCTAGCTGTAGCCTGGGCCTCTTCAACCTGCTACAGCCTAGCCTCCTCTGCTAGCTGTAGCCTGGGCCTCTTCAACCTGCTACAGCCTGACCTTCTCTGCTGGCTGTAGCCTGGGCCTCTTCAACCTGCTACAGCCTAGCCTCCTCTGCTAGCTTTAGCCTGGGCCTCTTCAACTTGCTACAGCCTAGCCTCCTCTGCTAGCTGTAGCCTGGGCCTCTTCAACCTGCTACAGCCTAGCCTCCTCTGCTAGCTGTAGCCTGGGCCTCTTCAACTTGCTACAGCCTAGCCTCCTCTGCTAGCTGTAGCCTGGGCCTCTTCAACCTGCTACAGCCTAGCCTCCTCTGCTAGCTGTAGCCTGGGCCTCTTCAACCTGCTACAGCCTAGCCTCCTCTGCTAGCTGTAGCCTGGCCCTCTTCAACCTGCTACAGCCTAGCCTCCCTGTTTGCTACCAGTCCAGGTCAGGTACCTCTTCCTCCACTATGCTCCCCTCTGTATGCGGCCTGCCTAAAGCTGCTGTTCCCCTCTCTCCCCCTGCCTCCGACCTTTCCGTACACACACACTACACATACACTTAGACGCTTAGTACTGTTATTGGTTTGGACATGTTTCATCCACTAAAACCTTCCTGGCATTTTTGGCTCACAATCATTTCTATTTTCTGGAACACATCAGCTCATACAACCTGCCTTTCTAGCAGGTACACACAAGAGACTGCCATCATTTCTAACGGTGTTGGTACATTGGACTTCAGTTTATCAACCAGGGACATTTCATCCTTCTGGTTTACAAAGACTTTTGGACTTTCTACTTGGTGTGTAACAAATCTTATTCCTTTGTACTCTTACATGTTATTGCAGCAGTTCCACGACTCCTCCTCTTTAATTTTGACCAAACCGTCAATGAAAGATAAACATATGAACGTTTTAGCACTGTGCCCAGACGTGTGTTAATCATTCTCATGTTGTTCATCTCTGGAAATGTTCACCCAAACCCAGGGCCCGCTATTCATGGCCCCACTGTCTCTAATCTGTCGTTTAATGATTTTTGTGTTCGCAAATCATTGGGCTTTCTACATGTCAATATCTGTAGTTTGTTGCCAAAACTTGACTATTTAAAATCTTGGGTGCACACTGCAAACCCTGATGTTCTGGCTGTCTCTGAATCGTGGCTTAAGAAAAGTGTCTCGGATCTGGAAATTCAAATACCGGGTTACAATGTCTTTCGTCAGGATAGATCCACCAAAGGTGGTGGCGTGGCTATATTTTTAAAAGACCATTTTCAATGTTCTGTTACGCTGTCTAAATCAGTCCCCAAGCAATTTGAACTGTTACTGTTAAAACTTAAACTGTCAACAAATTTCACTCTGTCTGTTGCTGTTTGCTATAGACCACCCTCTGCTCCAGCATGCACATTAAGAGCTCTCGGTGAACTGTTGGCCCCTCACATTTCCTCTGAGTTTGTCCTTCTGGGTGACCTAAACTGGAATATGATCAACCACCCTGATTTAGTCACACAGCAATTTGATGCTTTAAACCTCTTTCAAATTGTATCTGAGCCAACCAGACACAATTTGAAATCACCCTCATCTGTCACACTGATTAATATTATTCTCACCAACACTCCATCAAACTACCGATCTGGAGTCTTCAGTCAAGACTTGAGTGACCACTATGCCATTGCATGCGTTCGCGCCGGCCTCTCTGTCAAACGTCCACCGGTGATTGTGACCAAGCGCTCACTGAAAAACTTTGACAATCAGGCCTTCCTGCAAGATGTTGCAGCTGTGAACTGGGAAAGAATCAATCTTATCCCCTCAGTGGAAGATGTCTGGTCTTATTTCAAATACACCTTTAGCCTAATCATTGAGAAACACAGCCCATTGAAACGATTCCGGACGAAGAATCGCTACAGCCCCTGGTTCAGTCACGATTTGGCGGCTCTGATCCGCCTAAAAAACGCCTTATGGCGGAGAGCAAGGTCTTCTCAGTCTCCTGCCGACTGGCTGGCCTTCAGAAAATGCAGGAACAAAACAACACAGGCGATCAGGAAAGCCAAAATCAATCATTTCAAAGAAGAATTCTCAGCCAGTGGCTCTGACAACAAGAAATTTTGGAAAACAGTCAAATCCATGGAAAACAAACTTGCTTTTCCTCATCTACCCACTTCTTTGATTTTTGATGACATTGTTGTTACTGATAAACAACGCATGGCCACACACTTCAACCACCATTTCGTGAAATCATCTAATTTCTTTGGTGCAGCTGCCCCTAACACTGATTCATCCAACACTCCTACTTCATCACCCAGTGTTAACAGCTTCTCCCTTCAACCTGTTAAGGTTTCAGAAATCCTGGATTAACTCATTAAGTTAGATTCAAACAAGTCAGCTGGATCTGATGGGCTTGACCCTGTGTGTTTAAAAGCAGCCACTCATATTATTGCTTCCCCCATTACAAGCCTGTTTAACCTGTCATTTCATCTGTCTGTTTTCCCCCTTGACTGGAAATCGGCTACGATTCTCCCCCTCTTTAAAGGAGGCTCTGGCTCTGACCCGAACTGCTACAGGCCGATTTCCATTTTGCCCTGTCTGGCCAAAGTCATAGAGAAACTGGTACATAAACAACTAATTCACTTCATTGACTTAAATCATATTTTGTCTGACCTGCAGTCTGGGTTTAGGAAAGGCCACGGATGTACCACCGCTACACTGAAGGTCCTTGATGACGTCATTACCGCCATGGACAACAAACAGACTTGTGTAGCTGCCTTTACAGACCTAGCCAAGGCTTTCGACTCGGTCAACCATAACATCCTCCTGCAAAGACTTACCAGCATTGGCTTGTCTAGTAGATGTTGCAACTGGTTTGCTAGCTACCTGGCTGATCATGTCCAGCGGGTGAAGACCGAAAACATCATGTCTGAACCACTTACCATCTCTAAAGGTGTGCCTCAAGGCTCCATTTTAGGCCGTATTTTGTTCTCCATTTATATTAATGATGTAGCCAAGGCTGCTGGAAATTCCTGGATTCATCTGTATGCTGATGACACCATCATATATTCAGCTGGTCCCTCACTCCACTTCGCTGTGTCCACTCTTCAACAAAGCCTCACCTCCATCCAACAGTCTTTCCGCAACCTCCACCTGCTCCTCAACTCCAAAAAGACCAAATGTATGCTGTTTTACTGGAAAAACCTCATCATCCCCAGCCCTCCCAAGATCTACAGTGCTGATGGCTCGGAGCTGGAGTTTGTCAGTTCCTACAAATACCTTGGCTTCTGGTTGGACTCATCTCTCTCATTTAACACACACATAAATAACCTTCTGGCTAAAGTCAAAGCTAGACTTGGTTTCCTGTATCGAAACAAGGCCTCCTTCACACACTCTGCCAAATACACCCTTGTGAAAATGGCCATCCTTCCTCTGTTTGACTACGGCGATATAATCTATAAAATGGCATCAAAGACCACCCTCAGAAAACTGGACACACTCCACCACTCAGCAATCCGTTTTGCCACATGTGCAGCATTCACCACCCACCATTGTGATCTTTATAGAATGGTGGATTGGCCCTCCCTTCACACCAGGCGGCTACAACACTGGCTGCTCCTAGTCTACAAAACAATTCTGGGAATGACCCCTCGCTACCTCTCAAATCTTCTGCACATTTCCGACAGCAATCGCCTTTTAAGATCCAGTGACTTCATTAGGCTCATCATTCCAAAAGTCCGTACTGTCTTTGGCCATAATTCCTTTCATTTTGCCGCTGCAAATGACCAGAACTCACTACAAAACACGCTCAAACTCACAGCTCTCAATTCTCTCAACATGTTCAAACAAAAGCTGCAACACGTCATAATTGACTGCTATACTTGCTGACCAGCCCTCACTTCTCTCTCTCTCTTCCATTACAATTTTACAAAGAACATCCAGTAATCCACCTTTTTTTTGTACATATTCATTTCTGACCTATTTATTTACCTATGATGTTTTTAGCCATTTTCTCATGTCTTGTCATGGCATACTGTATGTTTGTTATACTATACTGTATCTGTGCTGTTTGTGTCGCTTGTGTGGACTGTGTTTTTATACTCTTGCTGCTGCCTCTTGACCAGGTCATCATTGTAAATGAGAATTGGTTCTCAATTGATTTTACCTGGTTAAATAAAGGTAAAAAAAATTTAAAAAAAAATTACAATATGCTGAAAGGTTATTATGGGATTTTTGCCCAATGATGCCAAAAATATTCTGCCTACTGCAGCTTTAAGGAACCATTTACTCTTTTAGACCGGATGCAACATATGCGTGTGAAAAGGCCCAAATCACACTGTTGCTGAACATATTTAGAATTTTCTGTATGTTCAGCTCATAATTCATTAAGAAGTACCAGCATCACATCACAACAGACAGGAAACATACCGGCCTGTTGCTGCGACAGTCGTTCTTCCTGATGGTCATCCTCACCGTCACCTTCTGACACGACTTCCCGTCTTCTTTGCCTGTTCACACGACAACAAACCAGATCAGTTGGAACAACATTAATATGAGATATCCAAAAACAAAATATGTGAACTGCTGCATGTAGAGACACAGCAAACACCAGGAAGGTGAGGAAGATGTCAGAGAAGTAAAGAAGCTGTAGATCATGCGCAAGCTGATATAGTAGATGGATGAGTTAGATGAAGGAAATAATGATATTAATCTTTAAAGTTAGAAAGCAACAAAGGAGGAAGCTTCCCAGTCAGTGAGCAAAGACAAATGTAGATTCTTCCAAATGAGACAAAACAAAAATATTCAAAAAATATAGAAGGAGGATGAGATCATTCATGCATTTAACCTGTACACAAAATGGCTTCAAAGAAATCTTTTCAAACATCATTAAAAATGGGTAAATAAATCAAATTAATGAAACAGACAGTTTCCGTAAACATGCTTTGTCACGTTTTATACCTTTTTAAAAAACAATCAAACAAACAAAGCACAAACTTTAAGCTGCTATGTCTGACATTTAGTGTTTTTCCACATTAAAATCTATCAGTCATATTTTTCCCCCGTGACTTTTTCACTCCATACACTGTCTGTCATCACAAGAAACTCTGACATCTGTTTGTTCTCTTACAAACAATGCAGCTGTTTTAAAGTAAGTAATATAACACGGTAATATTTCATTATAGAATCATTCGTATTCAAATTCTATTATAGTATTACAAGTACTTTATTTAATATCCCCTTTCACTTGTTAATTAATGTGAGGTAGAAGAGAATAATTCAAACACAAATCAAAATACATTTTTTACAAAACTTGAATTATTTAGCTAATGTTTGTATAACTTTCACCTATTAGTAATAATATGGACAGCAGCTGTCTTTTCCAGGTCTTCTCAACCATCAATCAACGTGTACAATTTGACTTATTTTTCTTCACTGACTCATGGAAGTTCCTAATCTGGTTACAAGCAACAATGGAGTGGTGAGAATATGGCAAACTGGGAGTAAATCAGTACATAAACTCAACAGAGACATTTGAAAGATTATACTTTTGGTTATGCTATGGCAATATTTGGTTAGTTACTAGAGCTGGGACGATACACCTATCTCCCGATTCAATACTATCACGATACAGTACTTGGGTGCCGATTTGATATGTATTGCAATTTTTAAGTATTGTGATTAGATATTGTGATTTTTGTTAACTTTTTTAACACTAGACCATGGGAAAAAGTTTAATCATACACTTTTAGGGACTTTTACTTTGGAAAATATTTAAATTGATCCAGTAAATGTTTGATTTTCAGCATGTATGTAGTCAGAGATATTCTGTGTGAAACCCAGTGTTTCCATCCTTTACTGGATGTATAGTGTTTAGAACTTTGGATTTAAAATGGGACGGTGCAGGTCGTATCCACGTGGACTCTCCGACTTTCTCGTTTTGGCTCGCGAATACGGAAGGGATATGACATCACGTTACTCAGACTACAACAATAAAAGCGTTAACTTCCTTCTACCTCCACATAGACTCAAATGAAGCAAATATGTCGATTCTGGCATTAAAGCAATCAATTTCAAAATCGTAAAAAGAAAACATTGCGATACATAGGTGACTCAATTTTTTCCCACCCCTGTTAGTTACATGTTAATTTGTTTCATCAGCTTGGTATGACGATTGGTTCTAAGTACTACAGTACCAATCAGCCCCAGAGGTCATTGCTATGGCAACAATAGACATGAATCAGAAGCATGTCGGCCACAATTTGAAGATACATTTTCGAGTCCTATAGAGCTCTCACAGTTGCCACTGTGCTGTTTGTTTTGACTTGTGAAATTGTACAAATTAAACGAAAGGAAATTTTCTTGTGTTGCAAAGAGCAGCTTGTATTTTGCAAATTTGGTGAAATAGACCTGTAGCTAATTTAGAATACAATTTAGAAATTAGAGAGATTAGAGATTGCCACTTTAGACTTGCTTGTTTAAAGATTCTCTATATGATATCCAGAGCATTAATATAGCAGCAAACAACTATTTGCTATGTAAAGATATAAAGGAGTCCTGTCTACCTGAGCAGAGAATGAAGTCACTCTCCCTCTGTGTGTGTTGTAATCAGAACTTCTGTGTTTTGTTGACATAGCCAGGCCGGCCACGTGTGCCTTTTAGTTCATGTTAGTACATGAGCGTGCCCCACTGGCTAGCTCAAGGCTGCCGCTTTGCACTGCTCACATACGGCGGTTACAGCAGATGGTGCCATTGCAGAAAAGTAGCATCCACCCTCAGGTTCCCCCCATGTTAACACTGTTCTCTGTGCTCTGTCAGCAGTGTGGCTGTTGTTTTCACTGTTAGCTGCAAGCCATCACCATGTCAGCGAGTGATAAAGTATTCAGATCATCCGGGGATCTTCCTCATCCATTGGGCCTATAGAGCAGGCGCAGTAGTATTTCCTTTAACTCCTTCTCCCAGCCCTCGCTCCAGCCTCGGTCTGGGTCTCATTCACATGAACGGAGGAAGGGAAATAACTCTGGATTCAGCTATTAGTGCATTTTACAACTTTTAAGATCTGATGATTTAAGTAAGGACTATTAGAGTGTTCATACTGGGAAGTTGATTTACCTCAAAAAAAATTATCTTCTGAGTTACAGACATCTTTTTCCCAATGGAAGTCTATGGGAAAAAGTATTTTTGGGCCCAAAGGCATCACATGACTGACACGGAAGTAATTCCATCATTTTGCCACTACGAAAATTTGCATTAAAGCCCTGCGCTCTTCAGATTCAGCCCCTTAATGTGTTTGCATTGATGATTCTTTGATGGTAAAATTTCTAACATAGCAGCTTCAGTTTTCCACACAGCGCCCCCTGGTGGTGGCGGAGCAGCAGCATGCAGATCTTCTACAGTAGCTACATGTTTGGTAAAAAGACACCCCGACACCAACCCACATCAGTATCTACTGACACATGCAGACGTCTAAGCCCGACTACTGGGCCACTACCAACAGTACATTGTTGGCAATCAACAATGCACTGCCCAGACAGTGCTAAATGGGGAAAGAGTTTAGGTGTTGTGTACATGTACATGAACCACAGGGAGGGGCAGGGGTAAATACTTGTTGCTGTCCTCTCAAGTGTGACATCATTTTTGGCCTACATAAAGTATTGTGTCCCCACCTTCTTTAAAGGGATAATTTGGATGTTTGAAGTAGGGTTGTATGAGGTACTTATCCATAGTCAGTTACATACAGTAGATGACGGTCTTCACACCCCTAGCAAAGCACGGGAGCAAAGCAAGGTACTGCTGACGGGGGCAGCAGCTAAACATATTTTAGCCATCTAAAAAAAATCAATATCAGTTTAAGTGTACACCATATTTAGAATATTTTCACCAGTTTACCTTGCCGTCAGACAGCTCTTTCCGACGGGGAACTGGAGCCGTATCCATCTATACTTTTGCCAAATCTATCAGACTCCATTGAAAAAAACTGTAATTTGACCTTGCAGAACAAGGGTATTGCTGGTGTACCACTGCCTCGATCAGTTAGTTTGTGTTATTGTGTGACTTTGGTGAATCTGAACTTACCCTTTAAAACACCAAAGTCAAAAAATAACAAAAACAAACTAACCGATCGAGGCAGCGGTAGACCAGCAACTCCCGTGTCCTGTAAAGTAAAATTACTGTATTTTTTCAATGGAGTCTGGTGGCTTTGGTACGAGTATAGATAACGGCTTCAGCCCCCCTCTGAAACATGGACTGTATAGTCTCACGGCAAGGTAGCAGCGAAAATATTCTAAATAAAGCGTACACTTCAACTGATATTGATTTTTTTGGAGTCTAAAATACATTTAGCTGCTGCCCCCGTCATCAGCTGTACATTATTTTGCTCCTGTGCTGGTACTTCTGTCTGTTTTTCCAAACTTGGGGTGTGCCGACTGCCATCTACTGTAGGTGATACACTGACTATGGAGAAGTACCTCATACAACCCCACTGAGAAACACCTGAACTATCCCTTTAAGGTGTAAAATCGCATCGTTAAGACATCTTTTTAAGATAAAAACTTACAAAAAAGGGAATTCCCAAGCAATACTTGAGGAGAATGCAACAGCTGCACCATAATTGTTTTTGATTTTGGTTGCATGTTTTAGTTTTATTCTACTGATTTTTATTTCACAGAGACCTAAAATGAGACAGCAGTTGAGAGGACTCTTTCTGCAGAGTGCAGTGGTCAGACTTCCTGTGTGTTTTATCAAAATTGTATTTTTTGGAGGGAGTACATTGTTGAATATCAACAATGGCACTGACAAGCCTTGTTGTTTTGGTACCTCGTTCACAGTTTGTGTTAACTGTGGGAGTCAGGGGGCTAACAGGGAAAGGGAACAGAGGGAATCCAGTACCTGGTGGGATTGGTACATGATGGTAAGCTGCAGCACATAAACCACAAACCCACTTGCATGTGATCAGATGCTTTTCAGTGACTGCTTCTTCTATCATTTGGCAATTTGAAAGAGGCATCTGTTGCCATTTGTACTGAATTCACTGAAAAGCACACTGACAGATCTCTCTAATCTGAATAAACAGACAAATGTAATAGAAAACAACATCTAGGATCCAATTCAGACATTGAAGATTTTGGACTGAAGGGCAAACATGTTAGAAACATGTTGAGCGGCAGGTGAAGGCGCTCTTCAGTGTCAGCTGTAGCCTAAAGCTCTACACTAACTACTGAACTGTTGCTACGCTCAGATCAGATACTCACATGTCTTGCAGCATCCGTCCATGTAACTTACAACGGTTCCACCGATCTGAGTGCAGAGAAGAGTCCAAAAGTTATAATAGAAATAAAGAAAAGATCCTTTTTGTGAGAAACCCTCCGTCTTTGCATTAGCTTGTTTTTGAATGTTGATATTTTTTGGCTGAAGTCCCTGATGGCTGCTATTTTTTCACGGTATTTTAGAACGAAGTGTGACTGTAAAACAAATAAATGGTCCTATGAACTGTTGTCAGCACCCTTTATCCCTGGTTATTTACCTCATTACTAGGGTTGTCAAAGTTAAGGCAATAATAACGCGTTAACGCAAATTAGTTTTAACGGCACTAATTTCTTTAATGCATGAATGCAACTTGTGATTTTTAGGTTGTAGCGGCTCAGTTTTAAAGCTAGAGTGAAGATGATATCATATGAAACTAGAAAATCTGATAAATCAATTGGTACCAACCATGTCAAACTAGCTTGTCGCAAAGGAGGTTAAATAACGCTCCAAACTTACTCTAAATCTTGTCATGGCCATTTTGACTTCAAGACATGTGAATGTAAATGGGTTCTATGGGTACCCACGAGTCTCCCCTTTACAGACATGCCCACTTTATGATAATCACATGCAGTTTGGGGCAAGTCATAGTCAAGTCAGCACACTGACACACTGACAGCTGTTGTTGCCTGTTGGGCTGCAGTTTGCCATTTTTATGCTAAATGCGGTACCTGTGAGGGATTCTGGACAATATCTGTCATTGTTTTGTGTTGTTAATTGATTTACAATAATACATTTTTACATACATTTGCATAAAGCAGCATATTTTCCCACTCCCATGTTGAGTATTAAATTCTTGACAATACTCCCTTGAACAGATAAAAAATGTGTTATTAATTGTGATTAAATATTTGAATCGATTGACAGCCCTACTTATTGTTTTTATATTAAAACCACACTCTCTCCTTCCTCTGAAAAGTGGATCCAATAATAATCCAGTCTAATAACATTCAGAAGTATGTGACAGACAATGGGGTGATCCAGTCAACCTGCAGCATTATATTTAAAACCTGCATGAAAAGAGTGATTTTTTCGCTAAAAACATGTTGCTAAATTGTCTATATCATGACGACATTAAGCAACACCATTATAAAAGAAAAACAGTATCATACAGCATAAAAAAGTCAAAATTTAGAAAATATCTATCAAACCATGGAAGAGAATAGTCATTTAAAAGTCATTTCATTCAAACTTTAATAATTCATTTAATAAGAGATGTGACTGGTTAAGAGGAAACATGGTTGAATTTGTGAAAATGATTGTGTGTGTGTGTGTGTGTGTGTGTGTGTGTGTGTGTGTGCGTGCGTGCGTGCGTGTGTGTGTGTGTGTGTGTGTTGCAGCTCGCTGACCTTGATACACTCTGTTTCATTGAATGGTGGGCAGCTGAAGGAGTAGGAGATGAGCGTGGGTCCGGACAGAGTGTCTGCGCAGTCGAACTTCACGCAGTTTGATACCCAGGACTTCCCCGGCTGAAAACACACCGGCAACATCGACAACATCAAGTACTACTGCTCTGACTCGGCTAAGTTACACCCACAGGTAGAGCTGCAAAGATTAAAATAAATATCAAATTAATAGCCAATTATTTTGAGAATTGATTAATTGGTTTGAGTAATTTTTTAAGAAAAAGAAGTAAAAATTCTCTGACTCCAGCAGCTTAATTGTGAATATTTTCTGGTTTCTTTACTCCTCTATGACAGTAAACTGAATATCTTTGAGTTGTGGACAAAACAAGACATTTGAGGACGTCATCTTGGGCTTTGGGAAACACATCCACATTTTTCACCATTTTCTGACATTCTATAGACCAAACAACTAATCGATTAATCGAGAAAATAATCGACAGATTAATTGACAATGAAAATACCGGTAGGATCCTTTCTGTCGTCTTTGAGCTGCAGGCTACTGGTAAGATGTGTCATGTCGTCTTTGAGCTGCAGGCTACTGGTAAGATACACTGTGTCGTCTTTGAGCTGCAGACTACTGTTAAGATGTGTCATGTCGTCTTTGAGTTGCAGGCTACTGGTAAGATACACTGTGTCGTCTTTGAGCTGCAGACTACTGGTAAGATAAACTGTGTCGTCTTTGAGCTGCAGGCTACTGGTAAGATAAACTGTGTCGTCTTTGAGCTGCAGACTACTGGTAAGATGTGTCATGTCGTCTTTGAGCTGCAGACTACCGGTAAGATAAACTGTTGTCTTTGAGCTGCAGACTACTGGTAAGATACACTGTGTCGTCTTTGAGCTGCAGACTACCGGTAAGATACACTGTCGTCTTTGAGCTGCAGGCTACCGGTAAGATACACTGTGTCGTCTTTGAGCTGCAGACTACTGTTAAGATGTTTCATGTCGTCTTTGAGCTGCAGGCTACTGGTAAGATACACTGTGTCGTCTTTGAGCTGCAGGCTACCGGTAAGATACACTGTGTCGTCTTTGAGCTGCAGACTACTGGTAAGAAACACTGTGTCGTCTTTGAGCTGCAGACTACTGTTAAGATGTGTCATGTCGTCTTTGAGCTGCAGACTACCGGTAAGATACACTGTGTCGTCTTTGAGCTGCAGACTAGTGTTAAGATGTGTCATGTCGTCTTTGAGCTGCAGACTACCGGTAAGATACACTGTGTCGTCTTTGAGCTGCAGACTACGGGTAAGATACACTGTGTTGTCTTTGAGCTGCAGACTACTGGTAAGATACACTGTGTCGTCTTTGAGCTGCAGACTAGTGTTAAGATGTGTCATGTCGTCTTTGAGCTGCAGGCTACTGGTAAGATACACTGTGTCGTCTTTGAGCTGCAGACTACTGGTAAGATACACTGTGTCGTCTTTGAGCTGCAGACTAGTGTTAAGATGTGTCATGTCGTCTTTGAGCTGCAGGCTACTGGTAAGATACACTCTGTCGTCTTTGAGCTGCAGACTAGTGTTAAGATGTGTCATGTCGTCTTTGAGCTGCAGGCTACCGGTAAGATACACTGTGTCGTCTTCGAGCTGCAGGCTACCGGTAAGATACACTGTGTCGTCTTTGAGCTGCAGACTACCGGTAAGATACACTGTGTCATCTTTGAGCTGCAGACTACCGGTAAGATACACTGTGTCGTCTTTGAGCTGCAGGCTACCGGTAAGATACACTGTGTCGTCTTTGAACTGCAGACTACTTTTAAGATGTGTCATGTCGTCTTTGAGCTGCAGACTACCGGTAAGATACACTGTGTCGTCTTTGAGCTGCAGACTACTGTTAAGATGCGTCATGTCGTCTTTGAGCTGCAGACTACTTTTAAGATGTGTCATGTCGTCTTTGAGCTGCAGACTACCGGTAAGATACACTGTGTCGTCTTTGAGCTGCAGACTACTGTTAAGATGCGTCATGTCATCTTTGAGCTGCAGACTACTGGTAAGATACACTGTGTTGTCTTTGAGCTGCAGGCTACCGGTAAGATCCGCCGTGTTGTCATAAGCTGCAGTTAACCGGTAAGATCCGCCATGTCCTCTTTAGCTGAAGGCTACCGGTAAGACACGCCATGTTGTCTTTGAGCTTCAGGCTACTGGTAAGATGAGCTGTGTCATCTTTGAGCTGCAGGGTACCGGTGAGATCCACCGTGTCCTGTATAGCTGCAGGCTACTGGTAAGACACGCCATGTCTTCTTTGATCTGGTTGCTACCGGTAAGATCCCCTGTGTCCTCTTTAGCTGCAGGCTACCGGTAAGACACGCCATGTCTTCTTTGAGCTTGAAGGCTACCGCTAAGATCCGCCATGTTGTATTAAGCTGCAGGCTACCGGTAAGATACACTGTGTCGTCTTTGAGCTGCCAGCTACTGGTAAGATCTGCTACCGGTACGATTCACCGTGTTGTCTTTGAGCTGCAGGCTACGGGTAAGATGTGATGTGTCATCTTTGAGCTGCAGACTACCAGTAAGATACACTGTGTCGTCTTTGAGCTTCAGGCTACCGGTAAGATCCGCCATGCTGTCTTAAGCTTCAGGCTACCGGTAAGATGCGCCATGCTGTCTTAAGCTTCAGGCTACCGGTACGATTCGCCGTGTTGTCTTTGAGCTGCAGACTACCAGTAAGATACACTGTGTCATCTTTGAGCTGCAGGCTACCGGTAAGATACATTGTGTCATCTTTGAGCTGCAGACTACCAGTAAGATACACTGTGTCGTCTTTGAGCTGCAGACTAGTGGTAAGAAACACTGTGTCGTCTTTGAGCTGCAGACTACTGGTAAGAAACACTGTGTCGTCTTTGAGCTGCAGACTACCAGTAAGATACACTGTGTCGTCTTTTTGCTGCAGACTAGTGGTAAGAAACACTGTGTCGTCTTTGAGCTGCAGACTACTGGTAAGATACACTGTGTCGTCTTTGAGCTGCAGACTACTGGTAAGAAACACTGTGTCGTCTTTGAGCTGCAGACTACTGGTAAGAAACACTGTGTCGTCTTTGAGCTGCAGACTACCGGTAAGATACACTGTGTCGTCTTTGAGCTGCAGACTACTGGTAAGATACACTGTGTCGTCTTTGATTTGCAGACTAGTGTTAAGATACACTGTGTCGTCTTTGAGCTGCAGACTAGTGTTAAGATACACTGTGTCGTCTTTGAGCTGCAGGCTACTGTTAAGATACACTGTGTCGTCTTTGATTTGCAGACTACTGGTAAGATACACTGTGTCGTCTTTGAGCTGCAGACTAGTGTTAAGATACACTGTGTCGTCTTTGAGCTGCAGGCTACTGGTAAGATACACTGTGTCGTCTTTGAGCTGCAGACTACTGGTAAGATACACTGTGTCATCTTTGAGCTGCAGACTACTGTTAAGATGTGTCATGACGTCTTTGAGCTGCAGACTACTGGTAAGATACACTGTGTCGTCTTTGAGCTGCAGACTACTGTTAAGATACACTGTGTCGTCTTTGAGCTGCAGACTACTGGTAAGATACACTGTGTCGTCTTTGAGCTGCAGGCTATCGGTAAGATACACTGTGTCGTCTTTGAGCTGCAGGCTACCGGTAAGATCCGCCGTGTTGTCATAAGCTGCAGTTAACCGGTAAGATCCGCCATGTCCTCTTTAGCTGCAGGCTACCGGTAAGACACGCCATGTTGTCTTTGAGCTGTAGGCTACGGGTAAGATGTGATGTGTCATCTTTGAGCTGCAGACTACCAGTAAGATACACTGTGTCGTCTTTGAGCTTCAGGCTACCGGTAAGATCCGCCATGCTGTCTTAAGCTTCAGGCTACCGGTAAGATGCGCCGTTGAAGTGCTGTTGTTGTTTTTTTCCATCGGACGTAATAGGTGGGGCGGAGAGAAAACCAATACTAGGAGATTCGCCGATCCTGCTTTTAATTTCGATGGTCAAAATTGGAAGCTACAGTAATTTCAATCAATTTCCGATTTAGAATCAAAACTGTGACACTCACTAAGGATAGGTACCTCATACAACCCCACTTCAAAACACCCAAACTATGCTGGGCGCCTGGGTTAGCTCAGTTGGTAGAGCGGGCGTCCATGTATCAAGGCTTGGTCCTGACCGCGGCGGCCCGGGTTTGAATCCGGCCTGTGGCCCTTTCCGCATCCACTCTCTCTCTCCCCCCTTTCCAAGACTCTATCCACTGTCCTCTCAATAAAATGGAAAAATGTCCCCAAAAAAATAACTTTAAAAAAAAAAAAAAAAAAAAAAACACCCAAACTATCCCTTTAATATATAATCAGTGTATAATTAGTTGACTTCCTACCTTATAGAGAACTGTTGTCCCATTGTCGTGTTCGTAGAGGCAGGAAATATTCTTACAAACACCGCAGCACGTTGTCTGGTCTTTCGGAGGGACGTAGATCTGATTCTGAAACACAAACAGTCAAGATTAGTTTTGTGAAACGATGAAAAAAGAAAATCTAAACTTTCTTTCTGAACTACTTTTTTCAGCACTAAAACAAGATAATATGCTTATGTTAGATAGTTAGATATGGGTGTTTGTGTGTTTCTCCTGCCGGTATGAGGCACAGATGTAGACTCATTTTGTATTTGTTCTGTCTACATGAATCAAGGTAAAACATGACATGTTGGGTGGCCAATAGATTTTTGGTAATTTTGTGACATAGCTATGATTAGAGAATAAATGATCTGAATAAATTTAAATGTATTAAATTGATTTCTATTTTTTTATCCTATTCTTATTTTTGTTTTATATAACTCTTATTATTTATTTATTTGACTTTCTTTATTTATCTGTATTTATTTCACAGTGAGATCGTCCATGAAACCTCTTATTGGGGGTTGTCGAATGCCCAATTCCTTTCTTGGTCCTTGAGCTTCGTTCCCTGCAGCTGTTATAAGGAGGTTCATTCCCATGATGAAGAGGATGGGGGAGATTGTGCAGCCAGTAACAATCCCCTTTTCCAGGTCTTGCCACTGAGTTGTGAACTGTGTTGTTTTGAACCGTAGCTGGATGCTGCCGAAGTAGCTGGGGATCATTCCCTTGATGTGCAGAGGGATGTGGTAGTGGTCTAATGCTGCATAAATAAGGACATGAAGAATCGATCCGTATGTGTTGGCCAAATTTAGAACTCTGAGAACTCCAGTGTGTTCCAGACATCAAGAGACGCCTGGGATCCCACCTTTCTGGATAGAGGTGCCAATATATCCGTTCTCAGTCATGTATGAGGTCATCCTTTTAGCCAGCACTGAAAAGAAGATTTTGCCTTCTACACTTAGGAGTGAGATTGTTCTAAATTGGCTGATGGTTGAAGAGTTCTCTTCCTTTGGCACAAAACAGCCCTCCGCTTCCTTGTAGCAGGATGGAATAGTGCCCTTTTTCCAAATCCTCCGGAACAGCTTCCATAGCCTTCAAAGGAGCATCGGGCATTTATTGTATACCTTGTAGGCCCTACAAGGTATACAATAAATGCCCGATGCTCAATGTAG
Source organism: Sebastes umbrosus (assembly GCF_015220745.1). Classification (NCBI taxonomy): domain Eukaryota; kingdom Metazoa; phylum Chordata; class Actinopteri; order Perciformes; family Sebastidae; genus Sebastes; species Sebastes umbrosus. Next base: position 40,929,675 of record NC_051270.1, read on the forward strand.
GGTATACCGCTTGGGCCGGGGGCAGATCCTGTTCTGGCCTTTTTCAACACCTCTTGAACTTCCTTCCAGGATGGTTTGCTGATGTTGAGCTTTCTTTCTGGTGTTTCAGCTCTGTCAATGTTTGGGTTGGCATCCAGGGCTGGGTTTCTGGAGGTGTCATTGTGAGTCTACCTCAGGAACCCTTACATCTTCTCTGGGACTGGTCAGTTTCCCGGATTTAGCTTCACCAAGTAGTGTTCTGGTGAACCTGAAAGGGTCTTTGGTGAACTAAGCTCTTTGGCTCTCCTTCTCCTTCCTCTGTTTCCGCGTTCTTTCTGCTCTCCAGAGTCTACAGAGACGTTCCCAGAGTTGACTCGTCAGGTCCCAGATGCCTTCCCTTTCATTGGCAAGGGCTCTTTTGTACCGTTTGTTGAGAACCTTGATTTATTTCCTCAAGCGATGGATTTCTCTTTCTCTTCTGCTTGGCTGCTTTGCACTTTTGGTGTTAAACTTCTTATACTCAGTTCCAAAACACTCTCTCGCCAGGTTGTATGTTATTGTTGTGAGGGAATTGACCTTCCACTCAGCTGTTCCTGTTAGTGTGGCTTCTAGCACTTTGTCGAGGTCTTGGTCTAGTTGGCACCAAACCTTGATGTTGCTCATCATAAGCCATTTGATTTGCTCTCTCGCAGGGTGGGCTTGGCTCTCTGGGATGGTATCGGGTGGGTCCCTCCTGAGGACTTGAGGTGACACAGGTGCCAAGAGATCTTTAGTTCTGTGGGGTTCTTCCTGCCTGGAGTTCTTCTGCGTCTCACCAGGCGCTACCGCTGTGCGCTGCACCTGTGACCCTTCTTTTCCACACTTGGTCCTGGCCCTGTGTATTTTAAGCCGTGTTGTGTTCTTACAAGTCTTTCCGCAGTTTACATCCAATACCTCCCCAGTAAATGTTGTGATGGGTGAGCCGTCTCTGTGTCTGTAAGTCATTCCTGGCCTTTACCAGTGGGTCCGTCCTGTTGAGTCCCTCATCCTCCCCCCCCTCTCGGGAGTCTCTGGGGGTATTGCGTATTATGAGATTAGGGCTGCAGCTAACAGTTATTTTAAGTATTGATTAATTGGCTGATTATTTTCGAGACTTATCATTGGTCTATAAAATGTGATGAAATAGTAAATAATGCAAACGTAAATCAATATTTAACTTCTAATGTCTTATTTCCTCTGACCAACAGTATAAATCAAAGATTCAGTTTATATATGTGTATATTCACATTTGAGAAGTTGGAACCAGCAACATTGTGGCGGATTTGCTTACAAAAATTACGTTAAAGATTAATTGATTATCAAACTACTTGCCCATCTGTTCTCATCATCTGTTTATCTCAACTATTTGATAAATTAACTAATTATTTCAGGTCAAGATAATCCATCATGCACCACCTGCTGGTCGAATAGTAAAATCTTTACCTGTGTATCGGGGAGGTTTTGGCTTTTGTGGTTCTTTTTCTACATTCATACATATTTATTGAAAAGGGAAGGAGGAGGAAAAGAAGAAGAATCAGTTCAAGATCAAGACAAGGAACAGGTTCAGGAAAAAGAAAACACGAAACGTGTGTGTGTGTGTGTGTGTGTGTGCGTGTGCGTGTGCGTGTGCGTGTGTTGGTGATCTTACTGGTTGGCAGTGGGCGGAGCAGTTGATGCTGCTGGTGCGCAGCAGATGGAAGCCGCTCGCTGGGTCGAGGCTGCGGCTGCACTGCCTGCTGTGACACAAGCCGTCGTCGTGGTGCTCCACCAGAGTCTGACCCGGCCGCAACACGCCGCGCTCGCCGAACACACACACCGCCTCCCGCACTGAACACACAGAGCCAAGGTCAGAAGTCACAGTGTACACAAGGTTACAGTTTCCTCACTTTTCTGGGCTGATGCGCCTGCGGAGCCGGGCTGTGTGCTTAACACACTCTTGCTTGATTTGATTGGCTGTCTGGGCCAAGTGTGACATTGACAAGCGGTGCGACTCCACGCCTGGTGCTGGAAAGTTGAGTATATTATAACTTTTATGCGCATCTAAAAAACTCAAGACAAGACGCAAGAAAAAAGCGCATGGCAAGCGTGCCGTACCATGGTTTTGCGGGCAGCGTTTCTAGCAATGTGTCTCCGTGTGGTCGGGGCCAAAGTCACTTGAATTTGAATTAGCAACCCTCCCCAGCAGTACTCACCACACTTGTATCTTTTGCAGGCACACTGGTTCTGTGGGTCTGACAGGAAGACCCGGTCCAGCTGGGCAGCCTCTCCCTGCACAACACAATCAGTACCGAACCAGAGTCACAGAGTAGACACAGAAAATACATAGAAAACGTGATTAAAACACACAGTACGTATAATGCATGGAGTCAGTTTGATGCTGTATTGTCTTGTAGTATCTTCAGTTTTTAAGCATTTTTTGTGTCTTCACTGGTTTTAAATCTCTCAGCTGGTATATGATGGCCTTCTATTAATGTTGAAACATTAAAAGGCACAATGAGTGGGAATTTCCTAAAAAGAAATGTATAGACTGATAGAAAAATAATCCGTCTCAATCATCACTTCTGACCCACTAGAAGTGTGTGGTTGTGTATGTATCTGCAGAGACCCTGCAGCCCTCTGCCTGCATTTTCTTATTTTGTTGTGTTCGGTACGTTTCTGTGTGTCAACCTCTATAAAAACTGTAGCGACCAGGTGCTGGATGGTAAGCCCACATCCCAGAGGAAGTTAAGAAAATGGCGAACACACCGCCGAAAAACGCAGATATAGCGAGGCAAAACGCCAAGCGGAGAAAGCTTGTTCCAAAACAAGAGTGAATCTGGGGTTGACTTTAACCTGCTGGCGAGCACCCTAACCCTCGTTGAGCCGGAGATGTTGGGCAACCGACAAATCCTACTCATTCTGCCTTTAAACTACCAAAAACCAGAGAACGAGAAAATATACAGTGTACTGTTTATTAAACTGACTGACCCAGTGAGTGCTATACATCATATAAAATACATCAATAGCTATCCAAACAGACAGACTGAATACTAAAAGTCGTGACGTACCAGGCCACATTTTGGGGAGGCGATCTTTTCACATGAACACTCTGAAAACAAAAAACATGAATGGTCATCATCCCCATATTTCAACTGTGTTTAGGCTTTACAAAAAGTGGTAAAATTCAGGTTTCAAAATTAAACCTATTTTAAACCCTTTTTTATGTGGAAGTGGATCTTATTCTCATAATGATTCCAAAGTAAGCTGTTCTTTTTTGTAGGAGGTTTTATTAGTAGTACCGCATGTTTGGTTTGGACAGCAGCGACTCGGACTGGACACGGACACCACCGACATCCCAACAGGACATCCAAGCAGAGGACACCTGTAGGGCTCACACACTGCACACACAAACACAAAGCAAAACCAGTTATTTATGTATTCATAACTGGAAGCCTCAGAGCATAACAGATAAATCAGCCAGGCCAATAGTATCTGTTACTGTATACTCTATATTGTTAGGAATATATTTTAGCAACACGAAATTTCAGTAATACAAAACATACAGTATGTTTAAAGTAATTAAGAAAAACAGTGTCTCCATGGCATAGTTTGTTAAATGTACCATTCATGTACTGCATATCTGCTGGTCTCATCAACAAGGCCCAGGCACATAATGACTGTTTGATCCAGATAACAGCAGCTGGAGACTATAAACTGGCCGATACAGCTTTAAGAACCTGCACCAGTCCTCTGAGTGGAAATCAGTTTTTGGCGGATGATCACTTTTTGGCATGACACCTGTCCTCTCCTCTGCGCTCTCTCTCTCTGAGAGATTCATAACGGCGCAGCGCCAGCAGATTTGCGCCGCGTGGGTTCATGTAGGGAATGGAAGCGCTGTGCTATTAGTCGCCGCGTGAGCTGAAGCCTGGCTGTTCACATCAGAAGCACATTTCTCTGCGCTGGTCAACAAGCGATTCTGATCCTCTGCTGTTTACTATAGCGCTGTCTGTCTCTGTGTCTCTGTGTCTCTGTGTCTGTCTGCTTGTGTGTGTCTGCTCCTCTCTCTCTCTCTGTTTAGACACAACTGACACATGTGTGGAATAAGTACGTAACTTAAAACCTACGATCACAAACAGCAGTGACACCAGGATATCTATAATAAATATAGTGGATGGATTTTGAAATGTGATTAGAGGGAGTGACGGGGAGGGTTCGATTCTGCTCTTCTGATTTATAGAATATGATTTTACAGGACAAACATTTCCAGAAGAATTACTTGTTCAGACGAAGGCTGTGATAAATAATAAAAATAATCATTTAACTAGTAATAATAATGGTCCAAAATGATGTAAAATGCGTAGTTTTAAGTCAAAAACCTTCAAATTTTCTTGGGGGAGGACCCCCCAACCCGATATCTCCTTTATCTTTTATTCACTGTAGATATTCAGAATGTGTCTCTACATCCTGCTGTATAATATGTAGGAGCATCTTGACTGGGACACTGCTCCTAAAACCTGAATGATACCCGACTATAGGCTACAGATAACACAGGAAAGCACTTCAACTATTAACACTAAACACACCACCTTAACCCTATAATGTTCCAGTTGGAATATTATTGGAGTATTATATAGTAGGCCGACTGTAGAAGAGGCAAAGCCCAAGTATGTATAGCAATAAAATCACAACTGGTTATGACTGACACAGTTTAACATGCTTAAAGAAACAAGGCAAAAGTGAGCATGGCTCACATACCCCCGCTCAACACTTGACCCCGTCTACAGTAGGGTCAAAGGTTTTGCCCTTTTGGAACTCATGGAATTAGTCTATTGAGCACAATGTAGCTTGTTATTAGCTCACCTTCCTCAAGTCCAGAGAGCCCAAAAGTTTTTAAATGTTTGGCACCCTGGACTTCTAACCCCCAAAAGGCACAACTAGACCACGCTGTCAACCATCATACCAAATTTGAACTTCAAAAGTTAAATAGTTTCCAAGTTCTGCTCCGGAAACAAAAATGTGACACGCGACTGGACGGACACGCGTAGCACTATATACCCCGACTACGTTGTCGCGGGGGTATAATAATGAATGAATAGGAATAAATCGTGATATACAAAACAACATGTGAATAAGGGGAGTACCAGCACTTATTTTTTTCCACTTCAAGCACTGGTGAATGCTGACATGTAGTGTAGAGCACTTTGAGTGGTCAGAAGACTAGAAAAGCGCTATACTGTATAAATGCAAGTCCGTTTACCATTTAACTATACAGCTCTTTCATTTAAAAACAGATATATTGTACATATTTTTAATATGTTTTCATATTTTTATTTTAATTTTTTGTGTTTCTTGACTATGTTTATTGTTATGCACCAAAACACCGAGGCAAATTCCTTGTATTGTATGTACAGTATCTCGGTCTAAATTCTTTAATAAACAAATATAAGATCCTAAAAAAAAAAAAAAATGTTGGTTTATGTTATGCATCTAATTCAAAATCCTATTTTTAAATGTTTAAATATCCAGCCTGTAAATGTAAACATATAAAGAGTGTTCTCTGACCACATTGGTAGGCGGGGCAGCAGCGGTCCGTGGTGTTGCTGTCCACCGTCAGCACCTCGCCGTCCTGGCAGAGAGGAGGCGTCTCCGGACAGGAAGAACACACTGCAGAAAACACACACTTCATTCATCACACCGATGGCCTTAAGTTAACCTGCTGATGATTAACTGGTGGTTGAATGTGAAACAGAAGATGGAAGTTAATTTTTGAACTGACTGCAAATGTGAGCGAGACAGCAGCTGCCGTCGGCTCTGGTGGCGATCAGAGTCTGGTCCTCTCTGCAGGTGGGAACGTCCGACTCACAGAGCTCAGGATCACACTCTATAATACAGAAATATTAAAGGAATAGTTCCACATTTTAGGAAATATGTTTATTTGCTTTATTGTCAAGAGTTAAAGGAATACTTCACCCACAAAATGATCATTTGTATATCAATTACTCACCTAGCAGCTGGCCTAGGAACAGCTGGCCTAGGAACAGCTAGCCTAGGAACAGCTCGCCTAAGAACAGCTGGCCTAGGAACAGCTAGCCTAGGAACGGCATGCCTAGGAACAGCTGGCCTAGGAGCAGCTGGCCTAGGAACAGCTGGCCTAGGGAACAGCTGGCCTAGGAGCAGCTAGCCTAGGATCAGCTGGCCTAGGGAACAGCTAGCCTAGGAGCAGCTGGCCTAGGAGCAGCTAGCATAGGAGAAGCTGGCCTAGGAACAGCGGGCTAGGAACAACTAGCCTAGGAACGGCATGCCTAGGAACAGCTAGCCTAGGAACAGCTGGCCTAGGAGCAACTGGCCTAGGAGCAGCTAGCCTAGGAGCAGCTGGCCTAGGAACAGCGGGCTAGGAGCAGCTAGCCTAGGAGCAGCTGGCCTAGGAACAGCTAGCCTAGGAACAGCTGGCCTAGGAACAGCTAACCTAGGAACAGCTAGCCTATGAACAGCTGGCCTAGGAGCAGCTAGCCTAGGAACAGCTGGCCTAGGAACAGCTAACCTGGCTCTGCCCAAAGGTAAAAAATAAATAAATAATTAAAAAAGCCTCTTAATCTCAGTAATTAACACGTTATATATTGTACATTAAAGGGACTATTTGTAACTTTAAGAAATGCTTCTTAACAGCGACACCTGTGGCCGTGAAATCAACGAAAGTCAGCGTCGAGCTCGCGCTTGCTCGCTCTAAATATACCTGAACGAGCATCGCTCAAAACAGTGAGGCGACACACGTCAGCTAAAACCACAACATCACTCTATATTTCAGCTGCTTGGCAGTAATGTTAGCTGACCAGACGAAGGTCTCTCCATGAACATGATTTACATCTGATCTTAGTGTTGGCTTTTCCTGCATCAGCGCAGGCTGATGCAGCGGAGCTCTGCAGCGTGTCTCTCTGCTCTCTCCGCCCGCAGCCGGAGAGAGCAGGGAGACACCGGCACCCTAGTAACGAGACGGTAACGTTACTCGCTGAGGAGCCCCGTCACTTCACAAGACACGGGAAACCTCTGTTGGTCTGGAGGAGCTGCAGCATTTATTTCTGCACAAACGTCCACTGTACATTCACTAGATATTCTCAGAGCTAAACTAACTCTTCTGCAGTGTGGAGTGAGCGCGCGTTCACGTCTAGAGGTGGAGCGAGCTGAGAACGCGTGCTCTGTCTGAGTGAAGGCAGGCAGGCAGAGGAGGAGAGGCAGCGGCTACACGCGAACGCGCATATGCGAGCGCGCATGTGTGGCGACCCGCTACATTTATACGCTTAAAAAGTTACAAATAGTCCCTTTAAGATAAAGTGTAAAAACAACAAGTTGTGGTTTTAAGGGGGTAATATTATACTTTTCATTTTTGTACATTTTAAACACATGAGATATAATGCATTATTAGTAGCTTCAGAGGTGCTGGTAGGCATTTTGATAATGAAGCATATGTATTTAAGATATTACACAAGTAGTCACTAATTAACTCTACAAAAAGACATAAAGTATCTGTGTTGGTTAGGGCTGGGCGATAGAGCCAAAATCTTCTATCACAATATAGGTAATTTCATATTTCGATAACGATATATATCACGATATAGTATGTTTTCTGGTAATTCAATAACGAAATAGTCTATATGAAATAACCACATGGTAAAGCCTATTTTTTTATACTCCTGTGTGAATTTAATACATGACAAATAAAAAGTACCAAGTATTTTCTCAATTTAAAAACTTGAGAACAAAATGAACGTAACAGTTTTAAGTGAAAATATAGAGAAAAAATAAATAAATATAGGCCTAGCCTGTATCGCGATAGAAACATATAGACATTTTTTTACATCCTTTTGATTATATATATTGTCATATTGCCCATCCCTAGTGTTGGTATCAGTTGCTAAAGATGGTGAAGGTAAACATTTCAACACAGTGCATCCTTAGTACAATAAAGAGAAGCCATCACTCTAGTGATCAGAGAGGAAACTCACCACACACGTAGTCTGGACAGCAGGAGTCCTGTCGGTAGTACGACACCAGCTTCTCGCCGTATTTACACTCAGGAGGGAGCAGGTCACACAGGCTCTGGTTACACACTGCTCAAAATAAAAACAAGACATGTAATGAGCCTCAGGTTTTATGCTGTTCTCTGGGAGATTTTAAACTAAAGCTCAGGAACCCTTGTGGCCTCACCGCAGGCTTTCTGCGGGCAGCAGCTGGTGTCGTCGGCCAGGCTGATGACCACCTCCCCTGCTCGACGGCACGTCGGCACCACCATGTTGGAGCAGTTGTACTCCACGGGAATGATGGAGTCGTTGTCGCAGCGGTACATGCAGCAGGCATCCTTCGATGCTTTCCACACCTCGCCGTGTGCACGAGGAACGCCGGAGCTGTCAGTGCAGGCTGCAGACACACAACATGCACACACAAAGCCGTGATAATGAGCTGACGGTACTGAAACAGACTTTGAGCACTAAGGATGTGTTATTATCAACAGTTATTGTACAATTTCAAAATAAGTTTTTTATTCTGCAACGCTAGTTTGTGGTTTTGTAGTTTCAAGAATCTTCTCAAAGTACTTTTGTGATTAAAAGAAGCATGGATCCAAAATATTAAAGAAATTATAATTAAGGTATGTATTTTTCAGGTTCCTTACACCAGTGATTTTCAAAGTGGGGGCCCAGTTTGGGGACGCCAGGGGGGCCACAGCAAATTGGAGGGCAGATGAGGGAAAATGCTATATATATATATAAATATGTCATAAGCTAATGCTATTTGCAGGGCCCTGTCATGTAAACATTTGGGAACCCCTGCCCTAAACAGTCTCATGTCATCAATATCTATTGTCGTGGCCTTCAGTTGGAGACCTCCTGCTCTGTTGTATAGTAGACTTTAAACTTTCATCTTACCACACTTGTCAGGTGAGATGCAGAGTGCAGAGTACGGCCGGTGCAGGAGCGTTCCCTCGGTGCACACGCAGCCCTCAGTCAGGCCTGAACACTGGTCCGGGTCCGAGTCGAAGTCGTGGTTGGGGCAGGACTGAGACGTACATGCCGGCAGACAGGCCTGATACCGAAGAGTGTCGGGACACACGAAGGCTGCAGGAAGAGACACAAACATGTCAGCGCCTCAAACACATCACTTTACTTTACACTTTAATTTAAAAGATAATGGTGGAATGAATAGTTCTGGATTGTGCTGAATGGAGTCTAGAAAATTAACTTATCAATGCACACCATCATTGCATCAAGTATTTTGTGTTATATTTCAATAACTACACAACCACAGTTAGGTCAGTTATTGTGGCTGCTTCAACTTCTGCTCAGTTTCAAGTTGGCTGATGTCACCAAACTCAATGGACCAATAGAGAGCTACAGGAATGAGTCCTAAAACCCGTAAATGAGTTAGCATTTTAGCACTTCTGGTTCCCTCGTCTGGAAGTCAATGGGTTTTGTTCTATGATATAAAATACGTCAATAAATATCACACTAGTGAATTTTTAAGCCTTTATGTGTCTTAAAAAAGGCGGTTGCTATCAAGTGGCTAAATGAGACTACTAAACGTCATCACGCCGACTCGTCCTCCTTTACAGCCTCGTTGTGTAAACTTGCGCTCATGTGACCGCGGTGTATCATTTATAGCCTAACGTTAGCTTTGTACTTCTGGCGATTGCATTTACTCTTCAAAAATCATAAAGTGGCGTTCATTAGTGAAGATTATCTTGCTGAAATAAACATGTCAGTATCATAAATGTGTGTTTGCCACAGAGCTGATTTTCAGCAATAATCCCAATAAAACCCAACGTAACAATCCCATTGGCTTTTTGTTGAGGGAACCAGGGCGATGCTAACATCCTAGTTGGCCTACAAAAATACGTCATCCCTGGAGCACTTTATAACAATGATAACATGTGCATGGTCTGTCCCAACAGCAACAAAACTAACAGGAGTGTCAGAGATATTGAACCAGATCTTGTAACTGCAGTGTAGAGTCACAGTATGTTAAAGCTCTGTACACTGAAGAGTTTCCCTCCAGCTCAAAGAAATGTTCAATATTTTAACAAGAGGCAGAAATCTTACGGCAGTAATCTGAACTCCTCCACTCAATGCAGATGTTGAATTTGTGGCAAGAAGCCACGTAGGCAGCCAGCGCCACACACTGGTTGTTGACATACTCGGAATCTCGTACCCAAACCTCACAGAAGGTGCTCGGCGGGACCTGGAAACAAAGAAACACTCAAATAAAGCTCCTGCTTAATATTACTATATAACGCTATAATAGTCATTTGGACTTATTTGTCAAACATGCCTTTTACTGAAAAGAAGTGAGAGAGCAATAATGGCAGAACATGAAACGTTAAGTTCAGAGCCAGGCGAGGAAACTGCTGATCTACTGGCTCCTGTGTAAGGAGAGGAACCTGGAAATGAGTTCACAGATGGGTTAACGTACGAAGGCGTGGCAGGGGGAGAAGGCGTCGTTCTGCAGCATGAGCAGGCAGCCGGAGCAGTCGCTGGTGGAGCAGTTGAGCTCGCGGCGGCGGCTGTGGCTGATGTAGCTGGTGGTGTTGGGGACCTGCCAGCTGTCGATGAAAATAGCCGGATCCTCGCTTTCGCCCAGTGTGGTACCGTTGGCCAAAGTCAGGTCGTTTGTTGGGTCTCCATCACAGAAACCTGAGGTGGTTCACAAAAACACTACATTTAATCCCTGAATGTGACAACTGGATCTTGCTGACGGATGTAGTTACTGTAACTGTTTAAGATTAGTGAAGGTCAACCCAGTTAAGCTGCCAGTGTCATCCGGCCACATGGTGCAAGACTTTGGTGCTTCCTGGTGTCCATATTCTAGTTCTCGCTGATCTTTTAGAATCAATCACAAACCAATCTGCACAAGTTATTATTTGTCTGGCTTCATAAATACAATTCTACCCTTTCTCCATCTTAAAGAGGAAACATCTTTCATATAAATGACAACATTTACAAATAATTGACAGTAACATCACGCGATAGAAAAAAGTGGTTGTGCAACTGTTGCATTTTTAGTGATTTGTTTCTTTGTGATCATTCTAGTGAGATGAAACTGTGTGCGATGCAAACACAGTATACAAGCAAGACAGGTGTTTCAAAGAGAAGCTAATACAATGAAAATTGTGTGTGGAGTACGATTGCAGGACTAATAATACCACTAGGGATGTTAATAATGAACCGTTAATCAGCAGTCAAAATATTAACCCATTAATGCTATCAGTTAAACGGTTAAAATAAATATTAAAAATTAAATAAAAAGCTGAGCAAAACTCAGAGGAGCGGTCACTTAAAGGGACTGTTTGTAACCTCTTACACATATAAATCACCTGGGTCGGTGTCCCATGTGCGCTCGCGTGTGGCTACGCTGTTCAGACTCAGACTGCAACACAAACTACACGGAAGCATCAAAACCGCAAAGCTCTATCTATGAAGCCCGTCTTGCAAAACAGTGTTGGCTGAGGACGCGGGGGAGACCGTAGCTTTGGTCTCCAGGGCCGGAGTCTCTGCTGTACTCTGCTCCGCTGCCTGCCTGCTTGCTTTCACTCAGCTCGCTCCACCTCACGTGCATGCGCGCACACTCCACACTGCAGAAGAGTTAGTTTAGCTCTGAGAATATCTAGTGAATGTACAGTGGACGTTTGTGCAGAAATAACTGCTGCAGCTCCTCCAGACCAACAGAGGTTTCCCGTGTCTTGTGGAGTGACGGGGCTCCGGAGCGAGAAACGTTATCGTCTACGACCGGGTGCCGGTGTCTCCCCTGTTCCCTCCGGCCGCAGTCGGGAGGCTGAGGCAGGAAAAGGCCTCAACGCTACTAAAACAACACTCCAAGTTTATTTTGTCCAAACAATGTTTGTTTGGTAATGATTTCAATATTTCAGTTACAAATTCAACGCCATGAAAATGTTTTTTTACTTTATAATATTTTTGACTGTTTTTATATTGAATGTACATACTTGACTTTGGATTCTTTTTTGTTCTCTTATTTGCATTGTTATTGATCTTATTTGTTATTAGCTAAGTTTTCCTTGATCATATTTCATTATTATAATAAAACTACTCCATTTGGAGTCAAAATTCTACAGTTTAGTTGTTTTTTATTGATTTTATACTGTGCACAATGGTAGAATGTGATGATGCACAGGGTAAATGTCACGGCCAAAGGCTCCATTGTGTGCACATAGCCTCCTGTAGTGGATATCAGTAGAATTTAGAGTCAGATTCCCTTTCAAGGTAGAAAACCCATTTGGCACACTTTGGGTAACCAAGTGGCCTAATGGAGAGTCCTCCTGGTCATATCCTAACTAAAACCTTTGTAGAATCTATGTGTTTTGTGTTATTTATATCTGCTTTGGCTCAGTTGTATTCAAGGAGTTACTGAATGAATTCAGTGGCGTCTCTGTGCATGGCATCATTCCTATAATGGTGTTATCCACTGTCTAATCTAGAACACATTTTAGGCGAGGATAAAAGTGTAAATGTTTCCTTTGGTTCATCACAATCAACTCAGGCATAGTAACAGTCACAATGTTACTGGCACGGAGGATGAATTCTCTGAGGTCTTACCTATCCATAGAGACCAAGATCATGAATATACACCTGCTAGTTGTGGAGCTATTACAGATTTATTTGGGGTATGTCTGTCTAGGCGAACCACACCTTCTAGCACCCGAGGGCTTAAGAGGTTAACCTGTTTGTGCATAGGTTTATCGTTGCAGCTGGGCGGCTTGTTAGGCACGACAACCACAGCACCTCTGTATGCAATGCACTAATCTTGTCGGTAATGAGGGTCGGCTATTGGTCAGGAAAAAAATTCAAAATTAGCATCTCTACTTACCACAGAGGCCCATTGTGTGAAGCTTGTTGCTGGAGCTGTCGGTGTCGATCACCATCATGCCGGTGCTGTGGTACCACTGCAGCTTGAGACCAGCTGGGCTACGGATCAGGTACATATTGCCTGTGTCGTAGATCTCAAAGCCAAACTTTTTGAATCGAGGTTTGGCATACCGTGAGTTGACATAGAGCTGAAGACAAAAAGTGCATGTTATCAGATAGATTTTATTAGTTAGAAGTCCATTTTGTGCTTTAATCTGCTGATGTGACAGTTAATACACACAAGGTACAAATGTGGTTGCTTCTCACCCTCCTCTGCAGCCTGTTGATGATGATGTGGTTGGAGTTGTGTGTGATGTTGAGTGCCACCAGACACAGGTTGGTGAAATTCCAGAGGAGCTTTGGAAATAAAATCAGGTCAAAATCAATGACTAATCAAATCAGTGACTTACATTCAAATCGCTCTAAGGGAACCTGCTAAGTGTGATATTGACTTACTGATGACTCTGAATCGGCAGGACACTCCTGAACCAGGACACTGACGGTCTCATTGGGCAGCTGGGTTATTATGTATGAGGCGGCCTTGTAGATGGCAACGCTGTTCCCATCAAATGTGATCACATTCAGATCCGGAAACATAGAGCAGCGACCTGGAACACACAAGAGAGGCGACAATGAAAGCAGCTAAAAACAATAATCCGCCACATCTGAGGGAAACATCACTGGTCTGGAGAAATGTAAAAACAAGAGCATGTGGCATAATGTAATGTGTGTGTCTGTTTTCCTCACATGGACAGTCCCACTTCGGGCAGCACTTGTCTCCGTTGACGAGAATGGCAAAGCCGAGCAGGCCGCAGTTTGGCGGGTCAGAGGTAAAGGGGCAGCTCTGGGATTTGTTGAACAGGATGAGCTGGTTGTTGACGCAGATGTATTTCGTGCACTCATCGACGATCTCTGCATACGGAGGCTGGATAGAAACAAATTAAAAACTGAAAACCCAGAAGTCACACAACAAAAAATAAAACACAGAGAGGTTTGTAAGCAGGAAACAAGAGAGACTGATTTAACTCAAATTCGACCTAAACTCCAGACCTTGGAGACATATACTGTATATGTGATCAATATTGTAAACTTTTCTGGAGCTTTTGACCGTATACCATGGCCTACTTCAGGGACTTCTTCAGGTGTCATCACATGACCTAGTTAGTACCAAATTTCAAATGACACCAGGTGGCCATATACAGCTCCCTTCCCATATACAGTACAACCACTTGTTATCATGTGATTGAAGTGTCCATTTAGTGGACTATGGATATGATCCAAAGCTCCACAATAAGCTAGCAAGTGAACTATAGCTTTAGAGCATTACTACAGATAAACTATATGTTTTGCAATATGCACCTTGTACTTCTGTATAATAAAAATAAGCATGCCTGCTGCTCTAAAGCAGGAAAAACACAAGAAGGAGAACTTCAACATTGGCTGCTGCTGTTTATATTTGCAAGATTAAAGCGGCAGTTGGTGCTCTTATTTTGAAATTTAGCTTCAAAATGTTTTTTATGGCTTTTTAGGTCCACACAGATAAATTTAAATCAGTCAGAATTATCATTAAAGGGACAGAAAACATATAGACCATTTCATATTTGTAAACTAGAGCTGAGATTAATCAATTTGTTGTCAACAATTAAATTAATCGCCAACTATATTTGATAAAGGATTAATCCGTTTGAATCATTTTTTAAGAAAAAAAAAGTCTAAACTCTCTGATTGCAGCTTCTTAAATATGAATATTTTCTGGTTTCTTTACTCCTATATGACGGTAAACTGAATATCTGAGTTGTTGACAAAAGAAGACATTTGAGGACGTCATCTTGCGCTTTGGGACCAACAACTAATCAATTAATTGAGAAAATAATCAACAGATTAATCAACAATAAAAATAATCCTTTGTTTATTTCCTGTTGAAGTGTATGTGAATGACATAAGCTGACAGGAAGTAAACATGGAGCCAAGCTGTTTCCTAGCAATGCAATTCTGTTGAAACGGTCTATAGAAACTGTAAATAAAGTAATCTATATAGCAATGAATAATAACTGAACCCACCATGCACATCCTTGTAGGTGATACAGCCACTGATGTTGTACCCTCTGCTGTGTGTTTGGTCGTTTCCAGTGGTGTGTACGGCAACGCTGGTGCAGGAGGCGTCCTTGCACCTGGACTGGTGCGATCAACTCTATCTTGCTCAGTAGTTTGGACCGAGGTGGCTGCTGGGAGTGAGGCCGTAGCGGGAGTGGGAACACCGGGCTTCTGGGTGGAGATTAGGTGCGTATCGGGTGGAGACGTCACCGGTTGGGATGTGGATGGTGACACGTCAGTCTCTTTGGTTGTCAGGGTTTTCTCAGATGTGGCTGACTCCCTGGTGGTTATCGTGGGGACGGCTGTAGATACTGTGACTGTGGTTCGAGTAGGAACAGGCGCTGGAGCGGTAGCGGTGGACAGGCTGGGAAGTACTGCGGTTGTGTCAGCACGTTCGGTCGTGCTCGCTGTGGTGATGGACTCAGCAGATGCTGCGACAGATGTAGACGGCATCCCTGACGTGATTGTCGTGACAGGGCTTGGTGTGACAGTCGGTGGACCGAGAGTGGTTGATCTGGTGGTTACTGCTGGGGGCCTTGTTGCTACGGTAACCCTTGCAGTGACTGGCCTGACGGTTGACCTCTCAGTCGACGTGATTCTGGGGGTAACTCTTGTTGTCATGGGAACTCTGGGTGTCGTTCTGAGAGTGGTCGTCCGTGCGGTGGTGCTAGTTGTTGTTGTAGCTGGCGTAGCTCTTGTAGTGGACACCAGCCGGGTGGTGACTTTGTCCTGGATAGTCGTTGGCCTTGGAGCCTCGATGGAAGTAGTAGTTGTGTGCAGCGCAGACCAAAATAGCGGCGGCATGGTTGTAGCTCTCGTTGACACCTCCACTCTGCCGGTCACTGGATGTGTCGTCTCTGTAATCGGTTGTACGATGACGGGACGGAGAGTGGTGGTGACAACACCTGGTGGAGCTCTTGTAAAGACGGTGGTGAGAAGTGTCTCAGGAAGACCAGGCGCAGGTGGACGTGGGGGTGTAGCCAGTTTCTTGGTTGTGGTAGCTGCAATTTCTGCGGTTGAGATTTCAGGAGACATTGAAGTTTTGGTGGTGGCAGCAGGTGATGTCGCTGAGGTGACAACCGGCTGTGATGTTACGGGAAGACGAGGCACTTCAGTAGTTTTAGTAGAAGTGACTTCGTGGATGACAGTTTCAGAAGTGACCTCTGGCGTAGTCTTCACTGTGGGACTGTAGGCCGGGGTGGAGGAGGTCTCCCAATGCCACGGCTTGGAGGTTTGCACGGTAGACGCAGGATGGGTGGAGCTCTCTGTTGCTGGTAAAAGTGGAAAAGCAGTGGTTTCCGTAGAAGAAACTGGCGGTACAGTTGGTTTTGTTGTAATAGGAGGACCTGTGGACACGGCGGATGTTTTTGGAACCTCTGGAGGTCTAGATGTTGAGGTCTGAGTCTCTGCTGTTGGGATGGCAGCAGACCAGGAGGTTCTCTCAGCATAGGTTGTGGTGGTGGACACAGTCGTGGTGTCGGTAATCTTCAGAGGTGGAGGAGCAGCCGTTGTTGTGGTAGCTCCAGGTATTTCAGACACAGTGGATTCAAGTATGGTCACTTTCTTTGTTGTTGTTTTCCAGTCTGTAGCAGCTGATGGTGCAGTTGTAGTCGGTGCAACATGGATTGGGGTTAACGTTGGTAACTCGGGAACAGTTGTTGCAGAAGTCGTCGGCCCAGTGGGAGTGGTGTGCAGAATCTTCTCTGTGGTAGCAGGTGGTTTTGTTGTCTCTGGACTTATGTACGCAGTTGTTTTACTGGTGATGGAAGGTGCAGCTGGTGTGACTGATTCTGTGGTTTTAGCTGAAGTGACTGTGGGCAAAGACTGCAGTTCCTGTTTCGACAAGTGGTGAGGTCGGGAGAGGTGTAGAGGTTAAGGAGGCTGTGCTTGGTAAACCAGGAGGGATGGGTGTAGTTGTGGTTGGGGGAAGTCGCGCCACTGTTACAGGTTTAGCGCTGGTGTCTGCAGTAGTAGCTGTACTTGGTAAAGTAGTCCTGTCTGAAACTGGAGCTGTCTCTGAGACCGGAGCAGGACTTGGACTAGAAGCGGTTACAATCGGAGTGACTGCTGCTGAATGTGTTGTAGCCTCTGTGGTCTCTTCGGTTGGCTGCACGACAACAACAGGCGGAAGGGTACTGATGGGGGTTGTCCCTTCCACAGAGCTTGTGGTCGGTGCTGTAGTGGTAGATGGATGCAGGGTTGTGGCAGTGGTGGTGGAGAGCGGCTGCAGGAGGTCGGTGGGCTTGGTGAAGGAGGAGACCCAGAACAGAGCTGTGATGGCGAAGGGAGCACTGCTCGTCCTGGACGTGCTGGGGCTGAAGTGGCTGGTAGTAGAGCCCACAGCTCTGGTCGTCCGTGCTGTTGTACCTGCTACAGTGGTGGGCGAGGCTTCAGTCACTCTGACAGTAGACAGCGGCTCCTCCACCTCTGGCCTGACAGCAGGGGGCGCTGTTGGAGGAGACGGGGGTTCAGCTGTTCTGAGAACTTCAGGAGCTGCAGAAGGAGAGACGGTGACTGGACGGGGAAACTCATCAGGGCCAGGTGGTGCCTTAGACGAGGTTGTGTGTGTGCTCACGGCAGAAGCAGTGGTGGTAGTGATGGCCTGGAGGGGGGTGGTGGAGGCCGCTGTGCTTGTGGTGGTTGCAGAAGTGGCAGCTGCAGAGGTCAGCTGAGCAGCAGACGGTGTTACAGGCTGCACATCAACTGGGACCTTAATGCCTGAAACCAAATAATAAAGAGTGTATTAGAGAAGCCCTGAGCTCGACAGAGACAGTTTATGAGACGGACAGTTCCCTTTGGCTCTTATTTCATTGGGTATTAGCGATAGCGGTTAGCGGTAATTTTAAACTACATGATTTATAAATTCTATGGTTGATGACTCCATTGTTCATCATCTCTCTTCTCTTTTCATTTCAGGGTTTCAAACAAACCGTTCACCCCAAAATCAATAATACATATTTTTCCTCTTACCTGTATATATTTTTATGCATTTTAGCCCATTACATTCAAACTTATTTAAAAAGTTTAAGATAAAACAATATTAAAAACAGATAACAATATTAAAGGGACAGTTCAGCCTAACCTCCTACCTGTAGTGCTGTTTATCAATCCAGATTGTTTTGGTGTGAGTTGCCGAGTGTTGGAGGTATCGGCCGTAGAGATGTCTGCCTTCTCTCTAATATAATAGAACTAGATATCACTCGGCTTGTGGCGCTCAAAGCACCAAAAGAGTACATTTGAAAAACTCAACAACAATGTCTCTTTCCAGAAATCATGACCCAGTTACTCCAGATAATCCACAGACCTTGTTGTGAGCAGTTTCATGTAGGAACTATTTTCTTTCTATCGAACTACACCCGCCAACCGTATCACCGCGCAGAAGGAAGTGTGCATCTACTCATGGACAAGAGGCTCATAGCTAACCGATACTGCTAGCTCACCTAGCACCACTGAGCTAGCCAACGTTACAGCTCAGCCGAGGAGGACGCCATTAATATTAATATCACGAGCACGAGCCTCTTGTCCATGAATACAATTTTCAGCAATGATTGGAAGTTGTGCAAATGCTGCTCAACAAATATGACCCCAATCGGCCTGATGGGCCGATATAATTAAAGGTCAAAATGTTTTACTTTCAAAAGTCACAAGTCCTTCACTGGACGTTGGTACAGATATTCATCTCTGTTCACTCTACCAAAAAGCCTCTTGGACCACTGAAGTCCGCCTGACTAGATTTTTTGCCATTTAACATTTTTTTAAAAACACATTTTTAACGTCTCCTTCTAAACCGTTCCTCCGATTTGTATCAAATTTTCTGTTCATCATTATTCGACTAAGCTTATCAAACGTTATCTACAGCTTGTTAACAACTCATTGCATTTTGAAGATATTGACCAATGAACTTTGAAAGGGCATGGCTCAGCATAGCAACAGGCTGAACTCCACACCCGTTGGGCCAATCATCATGAAACTTAAACATAAGCACCTGAAACATGCCTGAAAGTTTAATTCCAATCAACCAATAGGGGGAGCTACAAATGTAACAGATTTGGTCGTAAATGAATGAGCATCTGTCCAACTGTCATAAAACGTACTCGTTATCTTTAATGGAAGTATTGGAAAGTGTCAAAGGTCTAGCTCAACCCCTCGCAGCTTTCAACTTCTAACAGTCGTGGCTTGAACCCCGGAATCACCGCTTAAGGTTATATTCGTTTTTTGGTATTGTTTTATCTTAAGCTTTTAAAATAAGTTTAAAGTTAATGGATTAAAATGCATAAAACATGTTGGAATGAACAATGAATTTCATTACATATTCTCACCTGTTGCTGATTTTTTTTTTTTTTTACTTATCAATTTCTAATTTTGAGGACACAGCTGGGTGGAGACCAGAAGAGGTATCAATAAGTCCATCAAAGTTAACAAGCATTTAGTATATTGGAGAAGAGTTGAGCACCTTGGTGATAAACTCTGCTTCAAGTGTAGCATATTAGAAAAGAGTTGTTTATATTTTCTTTAAATTTACAATAACTATAGTGAAGATGTGTCAGATCTTGTGTTATATTCCCTTACTGAGTGTATTTTAGTGGTTATTTTAGGGCATAGGTGTACATGTTAAGATTTTAACTAATAACACCATTTCAGATTTTTTTTAATCTATTTTCAAAATAGTCCTTCCACATGTAACCGCTGCTCCAGCAATCCAACCAATGAACACCCCGTTCCACCAAGAAATCAGTTTAACATCTGACGAGCAAAACATGACAGAAATTCGTCTGGGGATACTCACAGTCCTCAACATTGACACACCGACGGGTGACCTCATCCAGGACCATGTGAGGGGGGCAGACAGGAAGGCAGCCCTCCACTCTGCACAGAGAGCAACACACAGCCATAAAACAAACTGTCCATTGTACAATAAACGTCATGTTTTATGTTACTTTCAGGTTATAAAACACACATTGGTTGTGACTGAATCACAGTTAAGACTGGACGCAGGTAAAAACCGTCTCAAACATCACTTCCACGTCTTTTCAGTGCAGGCATGAAGACATGAAGAGAAAATCACACACTACTATAAATATGGTGCATGGAATATTTTGGTGAGTAAGAATTTCACTTTTCCTGCACGGATTATATTTTAAATTAGAGTAAAGAGTAAAATGTGTGAGAGAAGAGTTTAACTCTTTGTACATTGCGGTTATTTACACCCGATAACTACATCCTCCCTGCACTTAGCATTGCTCACTTTAAATAAATAACATAATTAAAGATGTAATTGGAAAAAGAAGCTCCATCAGATCGAACATCAGATATTTAATTAGAGCTCTGTGCGGGCCTGATGTGTTGCTGAAGTCCAGTAGAGACTGTCTACAGTTTGAGTTGTGTTGAGCGGTATTGAAAAGGGCAAAGGTCTCACTGTGGAATGGCGACACAGGCTTCAGCTGACGGGTCACTGCAGGTCTTGAAGCAGGGGATGACACAGGAATCGTACCTCCACTGACACAGAGGACCAGGCGGGGCGTCTCGGCTGGGGCCTTATGAAAAACACACAACAGTTTACTCATTTCCTTCAAGCTCACCGGACTGTTACGTCTCTGACATTGAGCCTTGCTGAAGTGTAAAGGTATAAAACTCTTTGAGGAAGAAGTCCAGCTCTGACGACCTTAAAGGTACAATAAAATAGAATTGGTGAATACAAACTTTTGTGGTATATAAACAAATGTCCACTTTCATATCAGATTGAATTGTACCACAGCTTGATGAGCATTATGTCTGTAAACCCTAACCTTTCCCTACATTTTCAGTAGCCTTAAAGTTAGAAAGGAAAAGACATTTCTTTTAAACATTATGAAACCACATCTAGTTTAAAGGTATAATATGTAACTTTTCCACGTTGTGTACTTACATTATCACATATTTTTCCAACAATTTTGAAAACCAGAGAAATCTGTAATTTGAATCAAGGTAACAGTCCGTTTCATTTCAGTCGCCTGTCAATGGCGTCATCATATCCCCTTTGCGCTTGCATCAGCATTGTGGTTGTCTGACAGAAACTGTCATAAATTGACTTTTGAACCACTTTTAAGCCACATTACGATACAGTTTTTAGATCTTGGTCGTTTTTAACTATATATTTTTGACAGGATGAAGGATTTTAGTTATTGGACGTCTGGATCTTAAGTTCTCAGAGAAACAAGCTGAGCAAACACTGTGTCAACCAAACAGTGTCAGAGAAACACAGATTTTTAACGTGAAACTGCTTTAATCAGTATTTTTACTGGTTTTAATCATCGGGTCCGTTCGATCTGGATGGGAGGAGACCTCTGCGGATAATTCAGCTCCTGAACGATGAAGACTGAAGGAATCCTAACTGGGAGAAGCTGACTGCAATGACGGTGAAGATAACAACTCCCATGATTCCACGCTACTTCAAGATGTCCCCAGACTCCGTCTTTTCTTATTGTTTTGATTGAGAAACCCCTAGCGGCAGAACATTACATATTGTGTATTTAAGTACTTGTATCATGATCGCTTTCATGTATTTAATGGTTGCACCATCACATCAAATGGAAATATTGTGCATGTCATGTGTATCATTTTATACACATATTTGGTATCTTTCGAATCTTCGGGAACTTGATTGAAATTTAAAATAAAGTTATGTGGTTTTGAACAATGCTTTGCCACTAGAGTGCTGTAGGAATGACGTATTTTTGTATGCCAACCAGGAAGTTAGCATCGCCCTGGGTCCCTCGACATAAAGCCAATGGGATTGTTTGGGATTATTGTAGAAAATGAGCTCTGTCGCAAACACACATTTATGATACTTTGAACGTGTAACATTTATGATACACGTTTTGTTCAGCAAGATAATCTCCACTAATGAACACCACTTTTATGATTTTTGAAGAGTAAAGGTAATCGCCAGAAGTACAAAGCTAACTTTAGGCTATAAATCAACTCCACCATGGTCACATGAGCGTGAGTAAACACAACGAGGCTGTAAAGGCGGACATGTCGGTGTGATGACGTTTAGTAGTCTCATTTAGCTACTTGATAGCAACAGCCTTGTTTAAGACACAAAGGTTTCAAAATGCACTAGTGGGATATTTATAGGCGTATTTTATATCGTAGAAGGAAACGTTAAAATCTCTTCAGCTTGTGTTAACCACAGACCTGATTACAGGCATCTCTCTGAAAACTCATTGACTTCCAGACGAGGGAACCGGAAGTGCTAAATTACTAACTCATTTCCAGGTTTTAGGACTCATTCCTGTACCACTCTATACACGAGTGTTCAATAATGAAACCACAGGTGGTTGCAGCAGGGTCAGAAGTGTTGAAATATATCTTATAGTCTCAATTAAACTGCTCTTACAGTGTTGATACAAAAAAAAAATACTCTGATGTCTCCTCAATCTGCCGGAAAACTTGTATAGGAAAAGTTTATTACTTTTTTATTATTTTTTATTTTATTACTAATTATTAAGGTTACTAAGCTAGACCGGCAGAAAATGATCCTCAAATGTTTTTCACAGACCAGTAATGTGATGAACTTAGAAAGCCATTAGTGTCCGTCCGAAGGCTGGACCTCCACTCTCGCTCTGAATGTGTTCGGCATTCACTGCACTCAGCAGGAAATCCAATCTGCTATTGGCTCCTACCCTTTTTCCATTAAGCAACATAAATGCTGCTGTATTTTTAGCATCAATGATTAGCTCGGCTGCTCTCTGAGCAGAGTATGCAGCCAGAGGAGTCACTAGTCTTGACCTTTGATCCCTGATGGCCAGCTGAACACTGAGCAAAACTTCCTGAATCCTCAATGAGGCTTAAAAGTATTACTAGAACCTCAACATGCCTTTTGCCGTCAGTGTCTCTGACTCTTGTCAGGTCAATGTAATTCTACCAACATAATAAGATAAGGAAGCACACTGGCACTAAAACACTGGAGACATCTTCTTGTAGTTATGACTTCTGTGTATTACTGTAGAATAATGACTTCATGTAATGAGACAAATGTCTATGCAGGGTTCAAAATATAGGGGAGACGTGGAGCTCAGCTAGTTAGTGCCAATGTTTTTTTCTGTATAACTGTATATTATGTATGTGTATGCATATAATAATTATTATATTTAAGTTCCTAAAATAAATAATACTACTAATAATAATATACCAATATTACTCATAGTAAAGCAGATGTTAACGAGCGTGTTTATTTGCGCATAACAATCTCCAATGATTTGTGTCTCATAAACACAATGCTGTCTATTCCTGCTGTGGCCATCCATGCGGAGGGGCGCACTACTCCACGTTACGCACCATACGTTGTGTTGACCAGGCTAAATATTCTCTGTATAAACTGAAGCATCGTATGTTTTTGTCTCACCCCGTTCCGTTCCATCTAAAAGGAATGACGTTCCAAGTGCTATTCAACATATAATACATCCACGAGCGCTTGAGCAACACTTCAACGGTGACTCGCCAACAATGTAGCCGGCCACGATTGGCCGTTTTGTTGCTTTTGTCACTCGTAGTGTGAATGAATCTTTAGTCCCTCCCACCTGAGATGCGAGCGAAAGAGGCAAGGAAGAGACACAAGGAGAGAGGAGTCGAGGCAACAGGCATTTAACAAAATGAGACATCCGTGCTTCGGAGCAGTTGTTTCAAAGCGACGTCAATTACATCTGATGTGTGGCACAGCTGCGTTTCACGCCTCTTTTATATGCCGAAAAGACTTCTGCAAAGGATACACCTCTGCATCCTTGCTCATAGCTCCTCCGGCAAGCCTCCTCTCTCCTCCAGATGCATTTTAGGAATTGAGACATCAGGAGACGAGGAGGAGACAGGAGACGAGGAGGCACAAAATAGAGAAATGAGAAAAGCGGTCTCAGTTTGTTTTCTCTTCCAAACAAGTTTGACTAACTTTGCCATTTTTAACTATGAAAAATAAGACCCAGTTTGCATGAAACCAGAATTTCCCTTTAAGATGCCTAAACAAATATACCATTATTTATTTGATTTATTTATTATATATACACATTTTTCTCTGTTAGAGTTTCTGAGCCAAGGCAGTTTACAGTTTCTACTGAGGCTGTAAAACACTTTGGGAATAACTGAATGTTTTCAATGGTATTAGAATTGAATCCATTATTTTTGTCTCCAATCTGTTTCATTGTTGAATGAGATGTTTAGGGGTGACTGACACCCCGGTCACCATGGCAACACAATCTTTTGTTGGAATAATGTGGGACTTTCAATGCGACTGCAGCATCTGTAACCCTGACTTTCAGTGAGCGGTGTGTGTGTGATGTGCTCATTTCAGTGCTGCTGACCTGTCAGTCTGAACAGCGTGGCCTTGCGGAAGCTGTCGGTGTGTCTGTACTTGAGCAGGTGGAGGCGGGCCGGTATGGCGTGCAGGAAGAAGCCGGGTTTTGCGTGGGACTCCAGCGAGTCGTAGCCGGGGATCCAGGTGTTTCTGTGGAGGACAAAGGTGGCTCCGTCCCAGAATGCCTCGCTCTCCTCCCACTTGGCCAGCCTCACTTGGCCGCTGGGGCTCGCGTACAGGAAGTAGTTCGGTCTGTCGGCCGCCTCAAAGGAAACCCGCGATGTGTCTGTTGAGAACAAAATGATTCTTCAGTACACCAGGAAGCAGGGGAGCGTACAGAAGGCAGATACTGAGATATCTAGAGGTTTACAATGAGCGTCCTAATCAAGGACAATTTGACCACGTGGACAGGTGCACAGGTGGTCATTAAAACCACCAACAACCCACAGTGGCAATATATTAAAGTATACTGCTTTACTCATTAATTAAGCAAATTAAAATTAAAACTAACGAAAACCTTTGCAATATATACACAACATATTTGGTCATTGAGATCAGAGGACTTGTGATTAAATGGCTTCCTGTTGATTTCTCACAGTCCAGCAGAAATACAGTCAAGTTGCTTTCTGTGTCAATTGCCATAATACGCCGTTGAATAGTTGTGACTTCCGACAGCAGGAAAAAAATTATAAAAGTGAAGGCTTGCAGAGAGAGGAGTTTAAGTGCTGCACAGAAGAAATACATAACCTCAGAGTGAGTTCTTGTAGTGAAATGAATCCTGCTACGTTAATAAAGTGAATGAATGACTGAATAGAAAAAATAAGTCACCGTGTGGTCGGGCTCTGCTGAGGCCTGGCGTCATCATAAACTGCGAGAAGACTCCAGGGGCGGCGGGGACGCTGAGGTTTGCCCCGCTGCAGGAACACGGAGCCACTGGACCTGCTGGCTGCCAACAGCATCGTCCCATCTCTGAATGTGATCAGCCTGAAGGGACCTTTACCCAGAACTGCAGACGGGAGGCCATGTTAGTGCAGCAGGGGTTATTGTTACAGAATATTTAGTTTTTAATGTTTCAGATGTATTTTTTCCACTAGTTGTCACCATATGAAAATCAAGATTTGCATCATCGTTAGGGCCGTCCACGACCAAAGATATTCTCATTCGACTAACAGTCGCACGGTTTTGTCGACTGATCAATTAGTTGATTTAATCAACAGATCTGTAAAACTGAGTTTCTCCACAAAGAATCACACAAAAGCACCATCTTAAATCTGGTGTTTACCAGAGATGTGCTCATAAATGTCTTGGAAATAACTTATTCAGCATGAAGAAAGCATAAAAAATAATTAATCGACTAAAGAAATCTTAGTGGACTTAGACCAAAACGACCGATTAGTCGGCTAATGGACTACGAGGGAGCAGCCTGCATCATCGTCGTGGGGAGGTGTGGTGCTGATGTTTAAAATCAACCAGTGGCTGTTTGGAGCGGAAGCAAAAATACACCAGTCAAGTAGCTAAAACTTGCAAAAAAACAGTGGTATGTTTGTTTAAATGTCACTCGTGAATCTGTGCACATGTGTGAGTGACCACATGTGCAACTGCCTCCAGTAGCCATAACTGGAGGTGGAAATAATCCTGTTTCACCTTTGACATGAAAGAGGCTCACGCTTTCTTCTATATTTATATACATTTGCACTATGTTGTATACTGTATATTTTTTAATGGTGTGCTGTGTTATGTGCATTGTATGTACCTTCGCTGTACTTTGGGAGAAGCTAAAGACACATTTCCACAATAAAGTTATTTTATTCTAATCTAATCTAATCTAATCTAATCTAACAGCATCCACTAATACTAAAACAGCTGCTCTCAACATCATGCACTAATAAATACTGTGAATAATAATGATCTATTGATTGATCAAGTTTGACTTATACTACTTATACTTATACTATTACTTGACAATATTTTGAACCCTAAACGTGTGAATGTCAGTGTGCCCTGTATCACACTCAGCTCAGCCTGTTTTATCAATCATTTTATATTGCCATGTGGAAAGTGTTTCATTTACACAGTATTTATAGATCCAACCTCATGTGAGTGTAGGTGTGTTTTGTGTAGCATGTAAGTCGGTATAGAGATTTCTAACCTTTGTTGTAGAATTCACAATCATACGCTGCAGAGAGAAGCACATGGACAATTAACAATATTAATAAAAGTAATAGATGTTACAAAGTGCTTCATAATCAAGAGAAATAAGTAACCTACCACTTTTTAATGAGGTATACAGTATTTCATTAATGATTATTATTACAATAATGCTTATTATTGTAATAAGATATTGGCGTCAGGCTTCAGATATAAAATAATAATACAGGTTTTTCACTTACGGCACAGAGACGGGGAGCGCCAGTCGACAGGAATGCCCTGGTGGCAGCAGCGCTGGGCATATGCCGCCACGCTGGTGCAGAAACACTCACAGTCGCCTCCTCGACTGCAGGCACACGTGTCTGCCAGGCAGTTCATGTAGAACCAGGTAACGTCCACCTGAACAACAAACACTTCTCAGCAATTTATCGAGAATAAATGTATTTTAAAAATTCACCGTTCTCACAAAAACCTCAAGGACAGGTAGGATTTACAACGTACTGGGTTCTCAAGTCATACCTCACCTTCATTTATTATCTATTTATTTGACAAGTATCCAGCCAAGAGGGACAAGTGTTTGATACTCAAAAGATTATAAATACATGACATGAAGAGTTTCACAAATACAAACACAGGCACATATTTGGGTCATCTTTGTTGAAAGTCATATATTAACAGTAAAAGACAATCAGATGGCAATGAGCGGTTTGACATGGGAGTTTTCAGAAGTGACAGCACTCCAAAGAGTCCCACCTGCAGGACGGAGGGCTGCTGTTGTGCTGTTACTCACCACCGGGTGGCAGACCTGGAAGACCTCACTGAGCAGGACGCCACACTGCCGCTTTGCAAACGGCTCTCTGAGCGGACTGAGGCTGCAGGGGTGTCTGATATCTGGACTGTTCACACACTGAAAACACACACACACACACACACACACACACACACACACACACACACACACACACACACACACACACACACACAGTGGTGTTGAATTTTTTATTAAAGGTTAAGTAGTAAAGTCTGAAAAGTCAGGTCTAATGCAATTTGTTGGTTGAGGAGGTTAAGTTGATAAACATTATCAGTCATGAATGAATATTAATGTGTTGAGAATGTTTGTAAATTAAAATCAAGAGGAAGTGAGTGTTCAGTTTTTAGAGACAGATCCTGCGATGATCTGATAAAAACAATGGTGATTATAACAGTTATTATTAACATCATATCACATCATTTTTCAGTGAAGTGTTGGACACAAAATATGACTGTGTTTTTGTCTGTTATATAACTACAATGCTCTAAATAAAAGGCTTCACAGGGTTAATGATGATCCAGGTGACTTTTCACTCACCTCTGCTGCAGTCCAGCTGTTTCCAAACTCCTGAGGAGTCTGGGAGTCGATGTTGTCGGGTGTCCGCATCTCGTTCACCGTCTTCATATCAAAGTTCCCGCACAGCCCACTTAGCTTCCCCTGAACACATTCACCAACAGCTCGCTTTAACCGGATCACTTTTATACATAAATATCATCACATCCTAAATAAAATGTCCTCTTAAAAGGTTCCATACGGTCACAGTTTACCCAACAGAGTGCACTACCCTATCTGTTCTTCTTATTCTGCTTTGAGGGTGTGAATAGCGCTGTGTGCTCCTACTGCAGTGTTGTTGCAAGACAGCCTCTGACCACCGGCGGCAGCACTGAGCACTCTGTTGCTGAGCACACCTCCAGTTGGTGAGAGAGGAATAAATCATGCCACATGTTTGAGTTTGTGTTTTATGAATGTCTGTGTGACTAAAATGTTCAGGTTTTCTCTGATAGCCATCATAAACTCAAATATTGACAGAACAATCTCAACGTACTTGCTTGTTGCATAGCTTTTTTCGATTTGTTTTTATATCACACGTCATCAGCAAATGGAGTTTACTCAGTTGGAAAAGGTCAAGAATGAATTAGAATCAAATTTTAAACCAACATGGACAGGAAGTTTGAACATGTACAGTTATATGATGACTGAGCATAGCCCAAACTGATGATGACGACCATGTGATACGGTCGAAAACTCCCAAACAAGAGAGTAAAAGGAGCTTTTAATGATAGTGTTTTAAAGAATAATGTTTTACTAAGAGATTTAAAAGTAGTAATGGATTTAGCAGACCTAATCTCAGCAGGTAAATCGCTCCAGAGTTTATTAGTCACCAGTCGGGCTCTGGGAACGCTCAGAAGGCCATCAGCTGATCCAAGAGGGCACACAGGCTCATGAGGGGTTTGTAGATCTTTCCTATAACTAGGGGCCTGCTTATTCAAAATGCTTTTTCTGTCAACTTCAAATATATCCTCATCAGGGAGGACAGGGCATGATGGTGAATGTAGTCTGAATAGGAAGACATTTTTGTGTAACTGTATATATTTGAACTTTTAGTCACTCTAGAATCAAACAAAGACACTGAACCAGCGTCCTACCTGCCAGCGAGGTCCGACCTGGATGTGGACGGTGGTCTTGCGGTCCCAGAGGACGGTGACGTCTTCCTCTGGGAAATGAACCACTGTGAAGTACCCGGCTGGCCAGACGTACATCCTCTGTTTCCTGTCGATCACGCTGGATGGATTCTGCAACGGACAGAGTGGTTCCATTTTACTGAAATATTCTCAGATGTTATTCTTGAGTTGACTTAAATATGATTTGCCACCAAAATGAAATGCATGTTTACACATAATCTACTTAAAGGTGCGACAACAAAACCTTCATTTTTCAGTTGCACATATTCTGTATTTTAGAATTTCTGCTTCTTTTTCATGCAGCAAATTCGCAGCTGGCAAAAAATATATTGAAAGTGACACTTACTGGCTTCCCAGCGTCATCATCGAATGCTACGAAGGATCTTCCGATGTTGATCAGCAGAGATTTCCTGCAGATGACTCCGCTGTCAAAACAGTCAATGTTCTCGGCTGTTACACTGAGAATCACATCAGCGCTGCTCTGTGGAGGAGAGGAAACACAATCACAGAAACTACAAAAGCTGCTGACACTAATATACTGTATATATATATATATATATATACAAAGTAAGTATAAATATATTAGTCAGTGGCCAAAACAAGCACTTTTAGAGGACATAAACTGACGGTACCAGGTTGCCCAAATGATGACATTACAGCTAGTTTTACAGCTCCAGCGTTCTCCTTCAATACTGGACCAATTTCAAAAGGTGTTGTTTAAAGTTATCCTTTAAAGGGACTTTAAGTGTCTTTTCACTTTATCATCAGATCATTTTGAGCTGCTAATGTCACAAGAGGACCTTGTTTATTAGAAATTGCAGTGATCGACTTTAGAATTGAGTATTTTTCAATAAAGACTGATAAACCCAAAAAACACCCCAAAACTAGAAGCCTTAAGTGTGCAGCTGAATAGTTAATGGGTTCAAATATTTAAAAAACACATTTTTTTCTCTCTCATTATAAATAAATACTTTCAATACCTTTACAAGATAGACTTTGCATGCACCAACGTAGTCAAACAGGAGCCCATCAAACGTCCTGTAGTGGCGGTCACCGTAAGCCATGCACATGGATGGACACGGATGAAACACACACTGGAACGTCCCATGCTGGCAAACACTACAAAGACAGCAAAGCTTCAGTGATTCAGCATCAACTTGTTCCCACTTAGTGCGAGGACATTTTTTTCATGTCTAATGGCCTCCTTTTTGTTCAAGAGCCTCAGGTTTACAGCAGGCAGAGAAGTGGCTGGTGAATTGTCAAAAGGCTGAATCACTGCTCATTGCACTATTAGGCTGTCATCTACATCTTCTTCCCTGGCTGTGGCTTGAAGAAGAAATGGAAGGATGGGAGAAAGACTGAGATCACTGGGAGAGTGTTTCCTTTCACCAGCGATGAACAGTCTGAGGCAGGGAGAATCAAAGAGTTATACAAGGGCCTGCTCTGTTTTCAAGGCCTTTTTCTGTCCCGTGATAACAGAGAATTATGGATATCAGGTGGCCACTTTCGCTGCTCCAACAATCTCAGGACTCCACGCTTTCAGGCAAAATCTGACTTTGAAAAATTAGCAGCGTTGGTGGAGATTTGTCTTAATTCTGACAGATACTGTTGGCGAATGATTGGTGGGGATAATACTAATTTGTATGCCATGACAAAATGGATAGTAAACAAAGTTTTCTATAAAAGCTTGATGGGATTTTAACGTGGCTGAATCTTAATAAATGCATGAACGTACCACTGATGGCACGGGGAGGAGACTCTGTCGCCGGGGTAATATTCCTTTCCTTTCCATAGACAGGGGCAGGATGCAGGTTCAAAGCACTCGTCTCCATGTTTCAGCAAGCTGAGGGCAAACACAAACAAGGATAGAACATTATCGCTCTGTTTTTACTGAAATGGACAATGGAGCTTGGATATAGCAGCTTGAGATCAACAGATTCTGGTGATGTTTTCTTTGGATTAAATCCTGCAACTTGTGGCCCCTTAATCTTACAGGACGTCAAGATGTGCCCTTTCAAACATCCATGGGCAAGATGCTTACTTCAGCTAGCTTGGTTTGTCCATTGAGAATGATGCCATTTTTACCAATAACATTCACCCAGATGTGAAAAATATACCAGAGAACTGCAGTGAGATCATAATCCAACCAACTACAGGAACAACCCCAAAACACTAAACACACAAGTCTGATTTTCTTTTACTCTTAACTGAACTGATCGATAATGAAAGAGTCTGAATCCATCACAGGTTGATTCTCTACACAGGGTCCCATTAAGTCCTGCCAAAACAGCAAAAAGAAACTTTTTCATTATGGAAATGAAGCTGTTCTGAACATACTGTAACAGAGCATTGGTACTTCCCAGACTGTCTCGATAAACGCGCCTACCATATGAGAACAATGGTACGTTAAAGGCTGCTGCAAAGTGCTGCAAAACATTCGGTGGAAACATATTGTTAAACAAGAAAAACATCTCAACCAGAGCAAAAAGTCTCAACATTGAACGCAACCTGTGACGAGATGCAACGTATCCTCAACGCATGATAGCTTACGAAAAGTTACTCCTCGTTTTTCGGGCATTCTCCTACAAACGCCCAGTAACACGTGTCAATTTCCACTTGTTACATGCATACAGTCATTTCAAAATAAACTTCCATCTTCACAGGAAACAACTTGGTTAGGTTTAGGAAAAGATTGTGGTTTTGGGTTAAAATAACTACCCAACTGGCGTCCCTTAAGCACGGAAATGACGGGACAAACAAGGCAAAAGTGAGCATGGCTCACATACAGCACCCCCGTTCACTGCTTGACCCCTACTAAAGTAGGGCCAAAGGTTTTGCCCTTTTGGAACGAATGGAACGAGTTCTGCTCCGGAAACAAAATTGAGGTCGAAAAAAATCTTTGGCCAAAATTTAAAAACTGTTGGGCACCCTGGACTCCTAACCCCAAAAAGGCACAACTAGACCACACTGTCAACCATCATTCCAAATTTGAAGTTCATAAGTTAAATAGTTTTCCAAGTTCTGCTCCGGAAACAAAAGTGTGACACACGAACGAACGGAAGGACGGACGGAAGGACGGACACGCGGAGCGCTATATACCCCCGACTACGTTGTCGCGGGGATATAATAAATCAACGTTGACTTCTGGTTTCACACGGGACGTGAAGATGTGTATGTTTAACCATTATGAGTTTTTGATAAGTTTTGTTATAGATTTTGGCATTAATTCAAATAATATAATAATTCTATTCTTATCCTTTTTTTCCCAACCATTAAGCAGCTCATTCCCTATCATTAACCTTACGTAGTTTTAGGTAGCTGAACCTAACTAGACTTCACCACAGAGGTGGCAGATCAGAAAACGCTTGTTGAAAGGGTTAATAATGATGATGTCCATAATGATAATGTGAATGTGATATTCATTATTTGAGCAACTTTCAAACATGCACTGCAACCCTGAACTTATCCAGACATTACCCAAAGGAGCTGTATGTGAGAACGCAAATGTCTGAATCATTAAACGGACTTCACCCTGCTAGCTCCATGGTACAAAGTCTGTGTAATGTCCTATCGAGCCCATGTGTGAATAGAGCTGCTCATTGTCTGAGTGTTGATGACGTCTCCATCAAGCAGTTGGCGCAAAATCGGAAGAAAACAAACATTCGAGGGTGAAGAAGAAGAGCATTACTTGAAGACACCAACAAAAATGTCAAACTGGAGAGACAACGAGATTCGGGAACTTATGTTGGTAAGGGCCAAAATCGTCAGACAAATTCAAGGAATGGCAAGAGACTCGGTTCTTTATGACCAAATTATGAACCAGCTACGTTACCGGGGTGTCATTCGCGTCTTGTCCTCCTGCACGCTCTACTAACAGTGTAAATCACAATACGATATTTAATCAATTCTTTGGTCAATATTTGCTGATATCACCGAGTCTGCCACGATACGATTTCCATTTGATTCAAGTCAGGGGCCTGCAATCGATATGAGGCAATATCATATGCCCATTTAACACTATCGGTTACATTTATATCAAGTCACAAAAAGCAACCTAAAATATGAATTGACAATTTTATTACTGGTTCTGTTGAAAGGGGGTGCGTTTGGACGGAAATGGTGACACAGACGTGCCATAAAGGCATATCTTAAAGATGGTGATATGTATCAATATGATTCACTTTGCATGGATGATATTTGGTCGTTGATAATTGAATCAACATATCGATCCAGACCAGAGTATTTCCAGTAGGTGAGAACATGTCTGACATGTCTTCTGTTGTGTAGTACATGTGTGACAGGGCAACTCCAGACATTGTCCAGAGTTCATATGAGCAGGCGGTTTTAGGTACAAGGACGTCTCGGTAATTTATACTAACTTCTCATCAATGGACCAAAGACGAGCAGTAGATGTGGTCCTAGCTGAAGGTCTG
Organism: Sebastes umbrosus; assembly: GCF_015220745.1. NCBI lineage: Eukaryota > Metazoa > Chordata > Actinopteri > Perciformes > Sebastidae > Sebastes > Sebastes umbrosus. Next base: position 40,963,049 of record NC_051270.1, read on the forward strand.
TGATCAGAGGAAGAATCAGCTGATTGAATGGTTGACTGAAATCTGAATGGTAGGCCAATAAAAGAGCCTCATATGTCAGTGCAGTGTAATTTGGAGTTATCATTCAAGAACTGTGGGCTAACAGGATGCTATCATGTTATAACACAATCATCATCTGGAGCTCCTGTGTTCATCTCTAACCCAGATTATGGGGACCTTCCTTTGCCAAGAGAACGACAGAGGCAGAGCCAAAGCAGGTTGGCTTCCAGAGCGGAGCGATGCCAGGAAACAAGAGGGAGAGAGTTTCAGGGGTGGGCGACTGTGGATGAAAAGCGGTAACACTCGTTAGCTACATGAGGAAAACCAGACGATTAGGATTCTCAGAGATAGAGAGAGAAACAGTCTTTGTCTGGATGCCTCCATTTGCTTTCCACTCTGCGAGACGAAGCTGATAAGTATCTTGTAATATCCAGGGTTGAGCTATATCCGCTGGCGAGGCTGCAGACAATGAAGTGACATACTGAATGGTCCGCCACAAACCTCAGGTTCATCTGAGTAGAGTTACACCCCCGATAAAACGGTGTTAACAGCTTCCTTTATCCGCCTGCCAAGCTGCCGTATCAATTACTCTGATCAAAGATTCTACAATCATTCATTCTCCCGACCTACGGGCACATTATGAATAAATCCTCATAAACACAGCCCTCATTTTTCAATTTAATTCCATCAGATGTTAAAGTGGCTGAGGAAGATGTAGTTGTATAGAGTGGCGACGGGCGAGCCAGACGGCGCGATGGGTTGATTGTCTGTGATGCAGCCAGTGTTGTGCACACCCACTGAAGATCACAGGTTTCATTATACCAGATAACAAAAGCAGAAACTGTCTCACATACTTTTAATGACTTCATACAGTATGAATATCAAATACACTAAATCATACATAATTTTCATGTGTTGTAAAGTAGGCCAGTGAAGTCAGCAGTTGTGGGACAGAAAACAATGTAAGAAGTGGTGTTGCTGTTATTTACATTAGTTTTTCCTGACCACAGTGCGCTTGGTGGATCTTGTTGGGTTTATAAACTATGATGTCGGTCTAAGACCTGCTCTATAAATAAAGCGTCTCGAGATGACTTCTGTTATGTTTTGACGCTATATAAAAATAAATTGAATTGAATTGAATTGAATTGAACATGAGATACGACTTTATATAACTTTATAACTTAATGAGCTGACAGAGAATCCAGAGCACTGGCAGGTCAGTGGCCCAAATGACAACCAGTGCTTTCAATTACATTGCAGTTTCTCAGTTTGCTCAATTGATTGCATTGTGATCCTTTATTTTTTCTATATTCATGTTTAAATTTTGGCGTGTGCAGTCTAGTCTCCTAAAAATGATGTTCCCATACAACGAAAACTGCATTGTCAATAACTTTTCGATGGAACATATTTTCTCCCGGGTACGTTTGTTTTTGGATGGGTCAAACAACTTTCACCCAGAAAACTGGTGTTCGTGTCCCCGTGTGAAAACCAAATGTATCGTACTTATTTTAACTCAACCCATGATCCTTTAACTAAACCTAACCAAGTAGTTTTGTTACCAAAACTTAAACATAATTCGGAATGCAGTTTTGAAACGGTCTGCAGAAAAGTATATTGCCAACCATTTTATTCTGGCGACGTGTTATCCCATTTCTACCGGACGCAGAAATCTTATGGTCCACCTTTTTGTTTCTATCCACTCACTCATAATGGTATCGCTTGTCTTGGTTGTTACAGATGTAGTAGTAAAATGATGGTTACTGTTGTGTTTCTTGTTGTCGTCCTTGTTGGAATGTGACAATACGTCTACTTGACCAATCACAATCGCCAGCCACTGCCGGTCGAAAGTACTTGAAACTTTAATTAGCTACCACTGAGCAAAGCCAAAGTTTAGCTTCAGGAACTCGTTCCCGAAGCAAGCGGAGAACAGTGGAAACATAAGCAGAACCCATGATAATGGTTTTAACGTTCCTGCAGTGGAAAAGGGCTACAAGTGGCCACTCAGTTTCAAGCAAAGTTGGTGGATTAAACACGTACATATTGCTATCCAGGCACAAGCTCAAAAACTGACCTAAGTGCATAAAACACTGTAAAATCAGTTGTTGGTTTACACTATAGTAGCCTGCACTCATCATACACAAATCAAGGATATTCAGCTGACATTGTATGAAAATAACATCCATCATCCATAATGATATATTTATTTAAAGTGATAAAATGGGCGTTGAAATATAAAATGTTTTTAATTTGCAATCTCTTAATTAATAATAATAGTTATGGTTGTTACGTTACGTTGTTACGTTACGTTGTTTACGTTATTATTTCAACACAAATCATGACCTTTTTTACTATAACATTAACCAAGTAGTTTTGTTGCGTAAACCTAACCAATCAATTCACAACGTTAACACGTGGCATTGTGCGTTTCTGCAAGCATGACACAAGGCTGACATGAAACGTTTTTATGAAACTTATTTTGGTTCAGAAACATCGACATTCAACATATCCGTGGTTTGCAGAAACGTACAATGCCAACATTTTGCTGCACTGGAACTTTGAAACAGAAACCATCCAGTTTCCAGTTGTTGTTGTTTTTACGATTGTATGTATGTACGTACTGTAATCCAAACCAGATTGTGGTATGCTGCGTGGTCCTGTGCTGCACCTGAAGGTCCAGGTTCATATGAGTTCAGCTCGGCTAATTGTCACAGAATGAGGAAGAATGAATGGTCTACATTTTGATCATAAACAAAGTGTGCCATTGTGAATGACAACACAATGGCTTCTTCTGTCAGCACCTCAGCTAATTATTTCCCATTACAGGTTTTAAAAGTCCTGCTGCAGATGAATACCTTGCAGTTGACTTTGAGTTTTTTGTTTTCTGTTTTCATGATAATCATCTAAGTGTAGTATTAGTATGACAGAAGGAACACCTGCTTATTATCTGCTGTCTGTTTAGGAAAGAAAACCAAAGCCAACCAGTTGAAGACATGCGACTGATTAGCTACTTACAGGTGGTCGCTGCTGACAGATAGCACCATCCTTGTAGTATACATGTCGCAGGGTTGAGGTCATGAAGTTCAATCCATGTGTACACTTTATAATCGTTTATTACTCAGTTTTATTTACTCATCAGTAGTATTTTCTACCTTATGATGTAAATGTAAATGTAAACAGAACTTTTGTGTGTTTACAAGAAAACTCAAGGTACCCTATGATGCAGTTTTTTTCAGACTCTACCTCCAACACATGCACAAACATGCACAACCTCTACACCCATATCCTGCGTTTATGATCTTGTGTTATTTATCTAATCTGTTTTTAGTTTGCCATCCGGTCCAGTAGCTCCAAATCTGTCTGTGTCTTGCATGTGTTGTCTCTAAGTGGATCTTCACCGTTTGAATGCTGTGGTGGAATCTATACAGTATATCTCAACATAACACATGTAAAACTTCAAACTCTGAATGATTTGGTATTTCATATTGCTGCGTGATAGTTTTTCTGACCCAGATCTGACAAAATATTCTTTCCTGTTATTTATAGGATGTTTATGTACAGTACAGCACAAATTCGCTGAATAGAACTTCAAACTTGAGAGTCTGAAGAATCATTTAGGCATTCAACACTGATAAATCTCATTTTAAAGAAAGAGAAGATGCAGTACAAACACAACATGTCTTTATCCATACTGCTGAAATAAACTGGGAAAAAAAAGTTGTTAAACTGTGTGTTTGGTGGATTATTTCTCTGTTGTTACAATGCTAATGGTCATTGTATTTTACATCGTTGGAAAGCCTGTTTATTTACCTTCACAATGATGTCCAACTTGTAAGGATCATGCATTTGTGGGATGAGCAGCCACAAGCTGATTATGTTGGTAGCGCCCAAGAAAAAATCTGCCAAAAAGCTCTGCCAATGGTAAACAGTGTATTCTCATAAGGCTACCAGGAAGCCTGCAATGACTGCCCTTCACTGTCAGGCCCGTTTGCGCTGGTGTCGACAACACAGACAATGGAACCTGAACATGTGGGGGAATGTCATGTTCAGTGATGAGTCCAGGTTCTGTCTGTGAAAGTTGGATGGCAGGGTCAAAGTATGGAGACGACGTGGAGAACGCTATGCTGATTGTTGCACCAATGGAGTAACAGCTTTTAGTGGGGCAGTGTCATGGTGTGGGCCGGCATCTCCCTCACTGGCAAAATAAGGCTTGTCATCATTGAAGGCCATCTCAATGCAGTGAGATACCGGGATGAGATTCTGCAGACAGTGGCGATCCCATATCTCCACATACTCCTGATGGTGTATTAAATGAATAAAGTGTAAAAAAAACAATATGTCTTGTTTGTTCCTTGTTACTGATAGAGAGTTCATTAATCCAATCCACCAAACAACTCAAAACAAGAGTCAATACCAACAGGAGAATACACTGTTTACCATTGGCAGAGCATTTTGGAACATTTTTCTTGGGCGCTACCCACATAATCAGCTGTGCTGCTCATCCCACAAATGCATGACCCTTACAAATTGGACATCATTGTGAAGGTAAATAAACAGTTTTCCCAACCATGTAAAATACAATGCCATTTAGCATTGTAACAACAGAGAAATAATCCACCAAACACAAGTTTCCGAACTTTTTCTTCCCAGTTATATGGTCACAGACTGTAATGACTATTTCACACATCTTCCTGCTTCTGATGTGGATGTAGCCAAGAGAAGTAAAGTCAATAACAAGCAGATAAAAACAGCGAAAGTACTGAAGAGACAAATCCCTACATAAGATAGTCAATAATAAACTACATTCAGTTCATTCGATCTGAGCCAGAAAGTCTGCCACTGTAAAAAACAAGCTCTCATTATTCTCAAAACCTATGAAAACAAGTTTCCAAATATCAGACTCATACCTCGACCGTTAAAATATCTCCCCCTCACCGCTCTTATCTTATTCTTAGTCATCAGGGAGCTAAATGAGATCTCTTTGTGTCCATATTTACTCTAGGAATTAGCTCATAAACTCTCAGGTTCCAGGGAGTTATTAAACACTCGTACCATGACTTGAGAGATTCTCGTCACCATGAAGGTCATCCTGCTTAAAGTGGCGAGTTGGAATAAATGAATCACGGTGGTGAGGTCAAAGGAGCAGAATGACTAAAGGCCGTCTCTGTACCTATCTAACCTTTCTCTGTGTCATGCTGTTTAACGCTGTTAGACCAAATACACACTGATGCTATTTATAAGGGACTGACCTGAGCAATGGGAAGGTTAATCAGGGTGTACTCGTGTGAATTTATTTGACAATATAAAATGCATATCACCTACATACTCAAGGATTTAAAGTTATAAATCAGCGACAAAATATCAAAATATTACTGTTTTACTGCTCCATTGATTCAATTTTTCAACTGAGTAATCTTCAAATTCAAGGTATCTTACACAAAAATATTTCTTATACTGTATATACTGTATATATTCTTAATAACATATGTTCTTAATATGCCTGTATATGTTCTTAATATGCCCTTGTATAAAGTATTTCCTTTTATAATTGTAATGTAAATGTAAATGTAATGTAAATGTAAATGTAATATAATTTATTATTTTAATGGAGCTTCCCAGAAAAAAGTATTTCACACGTTTGTACCTGTACAACTGGCGTGACAATAAACATCTTGAATCTTGAATCTTGAATCTTTATAAAAAAAACGGTCAAGTGTTCAAGTTAAAAAAATTATTATGATATTGGATTTTTCAACAATCTCTGGTGTTGACCAGCAATTACTTGTGTAAAAAAAATTTTCACAGCATCAGAAAGCCTAAATAACTTAAATTTTAGTTGCTGTCGGCTGTTAGTGTATTCAATACACCTGTCAATCATTTGTACAGTGGCTGATATTTGGAGAAACATTCTGCAACGGCCCAAAACATTTCATCAGGAGCAAACGTGCTGTAGCTTCACAAACAATACCAATTCAAAAACACATACATACTGTACATACTGTACATATTGTACATATTGTACATATTGTACACACTGTACATATTGTACATATTGTACATTTAATGTACAATATGTACATACTAATGTACAATATGTACATACTGTACATACTACTGTACGCACTGTACATATGTGTATACTGTAAATACTGTATGTACAGTACATACTGTATATACTGTATGTACTGTACATTTACATATACTGTACATACCGTACATATACATATACTGTACATAATGTACTGTACATATACTGTACATACTGTACTGTACATACACTGTACATACTGTACATACTGTACTGTAACATACTGTACATATACTGTGCCATACTGTACATATACATATACTGTACAGTAAGTACTGTACATACTGTACTGTACGTACTGTATATACTGTACATACTGTATTGTATGTACTGTAGATACTGTACTGTACGTACTGTATATACTGTACTGTACATACTGTATAAACTGTACATACTGTACATACACATAAATCCAAAACAAATGCAACAACAAAACGTGCTGCAAATAAATAAATGTAGTGAATTGTTTTGGCTTTCGCAGCCATTTTGTTATTTTGGATTTGTTTGGATTTTCATAAGTGTTTTGAATTAGCATTGATTCTAAAGCTGCAGCACGTTCCTCAGATGGAAATGTTCGGGTCCGTTGAAGCGTGTTGCCCGTGCTCGGACAACCTTATTTTGAGATTGATATCAGTTCTAGACAATGGTGTTTTCATTTTATGTGGCTCCTTATTGTGTACAAAATCAAACTTTTTAAGGGTGATTGCTGATTTTGTTATGAGATCTTAAACTAATATAATCTGACCAGATTGTACTAATATGCCATTGATCTTCAAATGTATATTTAGCTGTGTGTTGATTAATATTCTCATCTTTTGCTTTTTAAATTTGTGTTCTCAATTATGTTTTGAATTTGAAACACTTGAATATTACTCTTGTTTTGCTTCTTCTTCTGTCAGTTCTGCATTTAAGTGAAAGAGAAATCATTGATTAGATATCAGATGTGTATTAGTGACCTGCAGATCATAGGGCCTCTGTTGCCAGCTACCATCAGCTCTGTAATCTGTACCAAAGCATCATAAACTAGGATATGTTTTGCTAACCCCTGCAGGTGCATATTGTAATCAGGATGACTCTTGGCTGATGTCACAGAATGAAAGCACTTAACCCTCCTTTCAGGCCGACAGCCAGAGCGGATTACAGGGATCAGATGACTGTAATCTACTCCGTGATGTCTGTCAACATCATCGGCCGGTTCTGAGGACTTTTGTCTCCTACAGATGATCTAAGACTCGTCAAAAGATATGGTTGTAAAGAACTAAATAAACAAAATTAAAAAAAAACCGTTGCACTCAACAGGCATTGGGTGAAGTTTTCACCAGAAAGTTACAATCCATTTCTTTGAATCTCAACAGATCAACATGTGGCTCAGAATAATTCTTCTGACCAACCTGAACAATTTCCAGTGAGTCAGGTGAATGTTCAAATCTTTAAAAATCTAATCTAATCACTTTGTCCTGACCTGTTTGCTCAGTTGTTTTGTATTATTATGACCAGCAGCCGTGCAAGAAAGTTGAACATTGGTCTTGAAAAATCAAGTGAGAGGAAAAAATGGCAATTTTGGCCACAGTGGAATTGTGACTGTTTTCCAACAATCAATAAAAAAACACTAAATTTAATTTTTAACAAGTCACTGTATTATCAGAATTATGAAACTACTCAATGGTAGCAGTGGTCCTGTTTGTACTAATCATAGTCACCATCAATAAGATCAATGCCCAAATGAAGACCCCCCCTCTCCACCAGGTAACCAGCGTACAGGGGTTTGTATCCTTGACCCAGTGCCATCCTCCTGCAGAGCTAAGAGGAGGACGGTCGGAGGATTATCCCTGGCTCGTGTGACATTTTTAGAGAGTCTTTAACCAGTCTGCAGCCCGACTCACTGCTGACCCTGGCTTCAGTGACACAGTCAGCCTGGCACACTCAGAGCTTTAGATTTCACCAGACCTACGAAGTCATTTCTTAACCTTTATTCATCAAGAAAAAGGTCACGCTCTGTTGCAGAATCAACCTGATTCACCTTCACCCGTGTACGTAATACACCTTCATATCAACAGCTGAGGACATTTTGGGGTTCAACTGCACATTATAAAAAAATATTAGCTCCTACATAAATCCACATCAGTGCCAGTCAGCAACAAGGAGGGCTGCACTGTAGAGACAGTGTGTGATACATTTGCAGGATATTGCTGCTGTGATATGAATTTAGGGCTGTGCAAAAAAACTGGCGATACGATACGTATCATGACACAGTGGTAATGATTCAATATATCTGTAATACTGTAAGTAAGGCGATGTTTTGCTCTTTTTTAAATTTAATTTAGTGAAACTCTCATAGTATAATGAAACAAATCAGAAATAAACCATTTTAGAATAGGCAAAAAATAACACATTTATAGTGCATGCAAAAAACTACATTGTTTTTTGCCCCAAACTGCATGTGATTATCATAAAGTGGGCATGTCTGTAAAGGGTAGACTTGTGGGTACCTATAGAACCCTTTTACAGTCACACATCTGGAGGTCAGAGGTCAAGGGACCCCTTTGAAAATGGACATGGACAGTTTGTCCTCACCAAAATGTTATTTGGCCTCCTTCACGACAAGCCAGCATGACATGGTTTGTACTAAGGATTCCTTTGGTTTTCTTATTTCATATCATGTTAGTATTACTAGTAATACTAGTACTAGTACTACTACTACTAATACTACTTCAATCATAGCTTTAAAACTGAGCCCGCTGCTACCGCCGAAAGATCGAACAGTGGCAAGGCCCGACGACAGGCTGTCGGATTTTGGTGGAGTCGATACAGGTATTGCACAATATAATACCGTGATACTCATGTGTATCAATATTTTCTTACACCCCAGATTGCTACAGCATGTCATACGATAGATTATGTTTGCTGAAATTAAAGCATGAAATGGAAGTCACCAAATTTCATCCTCATATTAGTAAAAGCAACATTGCATTATTTTCATAAAGGGGACACATCATGCTCATGTTCAGGTTCATACTTGTATTTCTACTGGAATATGTTTACATGCTTTAATGTTCATGTGTTCAGTGTTGTATGAATATACCTGTATTCACCGTCTGTCTGAAACGCTCCGTTTAAGCTCCCCTCCTGAAAAAACTTAGTCTGCTCTTACTGGCTTAAGAGAAAAATATGAATAAATCTGAAAGGCTTGTTGAATCTAATGTTTTCTGATCTAGACAGCTCACAAAAAACGGACTGGGTTGTTTTATCCACATTTTGTGGGTTCGTAGGCACAGATACCCAAATGTATGTGTACAAGCACTGAAAAAGTTTTTCATAATATGTGTCCCCTTAAGATTTCTCAAACAGAATACACGCAAAACAATGGCAATTAAAATTTCAGCTTGATTCAATTATTTCATTGTAATATTGGCGGTCATGAACTTCCATCAAAATACTTGGGGCAAGACATCACTCACCCAGGAGGGCAGGCACATCCGGCCACGCAGGGCTCATGTGTCGAGCAGGTGAGGTTGAGAAGGTAGGATTCGCAGGTGCGCTCGCAGGCCACGCCCCTTCCTGACAGGAGCCCATCGTCCCCCTCTGAGCAGTTCTGGTAGAGCTGCCAGCTGCACACAACATGTCTGGAAGAGGAGAAGAAGAAATTACAGGTTAGTAAGTTCAGAGGATCCAGTAGCTTCAGTATTATTCTCCACCACGCTCTATCACCTTTCCTCCCATGTTTGGCATTACACAACAGTTTAAGCTCCTTATAATTAATGTTGGTCAAAAGGACAATTACATAAGTGGTAGAATTGTTCCATGTTATGTTCATTTCTGTGCCTAGGGGTAAGCCTGGGGGAGAGAGAGGGAGGATGTGCTCTCTGTTTGTCTTTCACCCAATGAGTCACCATGGGTTTATTGATTGACCCTGTATTTAAACAGGTAGTCTCTTTGAGACCTGTGTACAAAAAGAATAAACACATCCAGTTTTAAGCATAGATATGCACACAGATAATTCACATACATTTTCACAGTTAAGAAAAGGATTTACAGTGTGATCACAAATACATAAGTACAACCTTTTAAAATGTTCAAGTGAAATAAGAGAAAGTAATTCATGATTTTTTGGAGCTTGTTCCATTTGTATGCAGCATAGTATTTAAACCCACTTTTCCCAAGTTCAGTGTGAAAAAGCACAGCTAATGTTAAAATGTCCAGTGACCTGACATTGTAAGTCAGTATCTAAATGTAACCAGAGAGCAGAGGTACAATGCTGCTCCTTCTGCCTCTCTTCTGTTTGTTAAAGACGACCATCCTGCCTTTTCAGAAAAGATCCAATGGTGATTGAGAAATGTATCATCTGTGATGAAGTGACGCATACGTAGAAAGCACAGATTTTATAATCATCAATAGAATAATAAACATTCATGTGACATGTGGAACAAAGCATCAGCCCCACTTAATACCAGCTGAAGAAATAACACGAATGGACTGAAAAACATTTTGGATTAAAGTGACGTACCACTTGTGTTGTTTGGGACACCAGTTTACCGTCACACAGAGTCTGCAAGGGAACACAGAGAGGACAGGATGATGAGGGTAAATACAGAAACTACACAGGAGACTAATACTTTAATAAATACAAATACAAGCATCTCTTGGAGACTATTCCAGAGTCATTGCAGTTTCTGCTCATTTCTTGTTTTTCCGTCATTTAGTTTTATGGTTTTCCATCTTCAATATTTGTGTCTTTTTCATTCTCTCTAGCACTACTCTACACAAGTGATTTCACCTTTTTAATGGTCAGTATATTAGTATTAGTATAGTATATTTTTCATACTGCTAGTCAGTCTAATGATATTGCGGCTCAAGGGGAGCACTAGAGAGGCTTTAAACTTTTACTTTAGTTCTCCGTAAATATTCTGAATCAAGTTCTTCCTGTTGAAGTGGAGTTGCACTGTGACTGACAGGAGCAGAACCTCATGAAACCACTGAGTGTTTTATTGAAGAAATGTGAGGAAATCAGACCCACAGCAACAACCAGAAACTTTAAGTCTGGCTAAAGCAAAATAAGTATGTGTTCTGACTCAGTCATACCACAGAAAAATGTGTTATTAACCACCCCAGGTGACGCGGCGGTCCACTGGGATTTGTCGGGTATGTCAGATGGCCAGTACACCACTGCTGCTAGCAAACTGTAGGCTGTGGTAAGTAAGGTTATAACTCGCGAGTGGGAGAACCACTGATGCTATGCGCTCTACTTTTTATAGTTATTAGGTGAGGGGTTGTTGCTAAGATAGTCTCTATACACAACAGGCAACAGCACAAGATTTTGGTACCGGAAGCGTTCTGGTTTCGTTTGTAGTCCGAGTAGTGGGTGTTGGTTGAATGCAGGTAAAAGGTTATCAAGCTCCTCTTCTGTGGAACCAGCTCCAGTTTCAGACCGGGAGGCAGACACCCTCTCCACATTTAAGAGTAGCTAAAGACTTTCCTCTTTGATAACGCTTATAGTTTAGGGCTGTCTTTGACCAGCCCCTAGTTAAGCTGCTATAGGCACTAGACTGCGGGGGACTTCCTATGACACACTGAGCTCCTCTCTCCTTCTGTATATATTCATGTCACATTCATTGTTACTAACTACATTCCTTCCCGGGAGTCCTTGTGCCTCCTTGTCTCGCAGGTAACAGTGGAGCGGGGTTTCACCTGGATCTGGATGTCACCGTGATTGTGCTGCATCTGCTACCGCGTCCGCTGCCGCTTGACACCAACGGCTACCATAATTAATTAATGTTGTATGTACGAGGGACTACCAAGGCTAACGAGGGACTACCAAGGCTAGTGGACAAAGTGGCAAGCCTGGAGAATGAGACTTCTCGGTCACTGCCAAAGACATCAAGAACTCCCAGCAAGCATACTGATGCTGCGGGAACCAACGCACGGGCATCGATCACAGGGACGTCCCACACCAACATACATGGACGTACTGAGGAGAGATGATGGACAGTGCTGGCGAGCTAGCCAGATGTATGGAGGACTGAGATAGCTGGAAGCTCCACTTGAAAGCCCGTCTGAGGACGACCCAATGACATCAATTCCGATAGTTGTATAATCACTATTTTACATCCACTACTATTGGTTTTGTGTTATTAGTCCTACTTCTATTAGTTATTACAGCTGCTGGGCTATTATTGTGGCTGTTTCCCTCTCTCTCTCTCTCTCTCTCTCTCTATCCCCCCCAGCCGGTTTCGGCAGATGGCCTCCCACCCAGAGCCCAGTTCTGCTCCAGGTTTCTTCCCAGTAATCGGGGAGTTTTTTTCGTGGCCACAGTGCGCTTGGTGGATCTTGTGGGTCTCTAAACTATGGTGTACGGTCTAAGACCTGCTCTATATATAAGCGTCCTTGAGATAACTTCTGTTGTGTTTTGACGCTATACAAAAATAAATTGAATTGAATTGAATTGAAGGTCTGTGTGGAGAGAAAAAGAGGCGAAACGCATTGGCCAAAATGAACTCTGGGAAACCTTCAGCTATGTCTGACGATGATTTTGCTTTTATTGGTTTTAAAAACTCAATTCCAACTCCAGTCTCACATCTCGAGTTGCTAATCGAACTGTAAACAATAAGCAGCACACGGAAGAGGAAGTCTTGGCCCGGATACCTTGCCGGCTACACCAGAACCCCAGAAATATTGGTCGTTGCCCCCAGAGGCTAAATCCTAGTCAGACCAATAGCTGATGGGCTCCGAGGTTTGTGCGTCATCGAGCCACGATTTCAGGCACGCCCAAAAAATCCTGAACCAAAAATGGTGAAAAAAAGATTAAAAGTCTAACTCCACAATTTAGTAATATATAAGTAGTTCAGTCTGTTCACGTTTTCAGCAATTATTTTCAACATGAATAATGTGTTTCCTTTAAGCTTTAGACAGCTTGTCTCTGTCTGATACCAGTGTTCTGGCTGGAGCTCCTCAGTCCAAGGTGATGGAATAACTCACTGAACTACAGCATCCAGTGGTTTTCCTCTTCTGTTCTATAACTGTTTGCTAACTTTATTGCCTGAAGTCAGTGAGAAGTGTTTCTTTAATCATCAATATTATTTAACATGAAGGGAATGCTGAAATAGTCCTTTAGATTTCGGAATGTTTGAGGGTTAAGATGTAGGAAGACAGAGACGGAGGAGAGGAACTTACTGAACACCTGCTGACATCATGATCACATCTCCCGGTTCGTAATCTGCTCCGAGGAAACTGCAGGACACTCGCTCTGGAACAAAACACACCAGTAAACAACAACAAAGTACACAAACACACACTACAGATCCCTGATGCAGTTATGTGACTAAAGCCAGGCCATACAATGTGCAAGTGTATAAATGCTGTTGTGTAACTCCTACTCCTACTGTACAAGTAGATCGTTGGTGATGTAAAGACAAAGCTCACGATTTATTGATCACACTGTACGGTCCGATTGTTCATGCCGCGAACTGAGTGATCACGCTGTACGGTCCCGATTGTCATGCCGCGACCTGAGTGATCACACTGTACGGTTCCCGATCGTCATGCCGCGACCTGAGTGATCACACTGTACGGTCCGATTGTCATGCCGTGGCCTGAGTGATCACACTGTACGGTCCCGAATCGTCATGACTACGACCTGAGTGATCACACTGTACGGTCCGATTGTCAATGCCGCGGCCATGAGTGATCACACTGTACGGTTCGATTGTCATGCCTCGACCTGAGTGATCACACTGTACCGGTCCGATTGTAATGCTGCAACCTGAGTGATCACACTGTACGGTCCGATTGTCATGCCGCGGCCTGAGTGATCACACTGTACGGTTCGATTGTCATGCCCGACCTGAGTGATCACACTGTACGGTCCCGATTGTCATGCTGCAAACCTGAGTGATCACACTGTACGGATCCGATCTTCATGCCTCGACCTGAGTGATCACACTGTACGGTCCGAACGTCATGCCGCGACCCTGAGTGATCACACCTGTACCATGTAAAATAGAAAAAAAACAGGGCCCGTCGGCTCCTGCGGGCCGTTCTGGCTGTTGACAGTTGTCAATAAGATTTGTTTGAAAGCTCTGAACAGGTAAGTTTATTGCTAGCAGAGGTCTGTATGGATCACAACGCTAACAAGGCGTGCTTGATCATCTGTGCCATCCTGTCTGCTGAAACGTCTTAAAAAAGTAGACCGCCGGCGTATATGGACGCGCTGTGGCGAGGAAGACGTGGACAGTATGGCTTGTCCATTTTGCAGAGAGAATTGGAGGTAAGCTAGCTACGTTTTTACTACATCTATTGTACACTGTTATCTTGATAGCTACGCTCTGCTGTGGCTCTGCTTCAACTGTGCGAGATTTCTGACATTTCAGAAATTCATTTGACTGTCCGTAAGGCCGTTGGGAGGAGTTAATCTGTCCTCGGTCCTCCCTGTACACTGCACGGCAAACGACGCCCGAAGAAGCTGAAATTCGGTACCGACTCTGAAATGAGTCTAGCAGCTCAAAATTCGGGCCAGAAACGGGCTAAAATCATAATCAACACATTGTTTGTTGTGTGTGGCAACAGAAAGTGAGTATTTCAAATCCCAGTATGAACCAAAGGCCTTTAGTTAGATGTCCAAAGAGAGGACCTTCAGAGACCTCCTAAATCCAAAAGTACACATCAGTCTTAGTTCATTTAAACCAGGACACTGCCTCAGTTTGTTCGTTATTGTGTAAAGAGTTATGTTAAAGAGGTCTTTGTGTTACCTTAAACAGAGTATTACAGAAAAGGGGAGAGGGGACAGATAAGCAGGCTTTAGGGGGTGGAATCAGTGCTCAGGGTGTCAAATCCACAACAAACCTTCAAAAATGTAACCTGTTCAGACAATCATTATAAAAACATAAAAAAATGACACGTTGTGGTAAGCTGTGTTTAGCGGAGGCTGAAAGCCTTGTTACATATAGGCCAGCGCCACACATTGGCCCCTGTACTACAAATTCTTTCTCACTGGTTATCAGATATCTGTGTCGTCTCCAGCCCGAGCGGGAATGAAAGGGGGGTTTCACGGTGAATTCCTTGATGTAACTCTATCACATGGTAAGTAAGGCACCGCGCTGCACTAGGATGTAAAAACCTGGGACATTTAAGAGGAATTAAGCTGCATGTCTTCAGAGCAGGCTGAAAGGGAGAGCACAATTACTGAGGTGCTCTGGCTCTGGAAGGTCTGCAGGAAAGATACAAGGCTTTACACTTAGAGGCTGACCTAAACTTCAGAGCAGATACAAATATCACTTTGAGAGGATTTGTTTGGTGGAGTGACTCCAGCCAGTTTAACGGGCTTCACAACCTTCCAGAACACAAGAGATGAAGCTGATCTGATACACAACAAGGACACTTGGTCACTGATTCACTCCTGCCTCCTGAGCTTAACCCTAAAAACTCAAAATACAGTTAAAGAAATGATTGAATGTTACAGTGATTGCATCTCTCTCCCTGTGTTGCTATTTTGTGCACAAAAGCAAAAGTGTTTTTTTCTTGATTCATTGTTGGTCATAGACCCCACCGGCTCAGCCAGCCTTACCTGTCTACACAGGTGTGCGTTCGATGGTTGTAGAAGGATTCCTGCGGGCAGACGCAGCCCTCCTCACACTCCTCCCCACAATGCTGCGGGACGGAGAGGGCGGAGCAGCGGCGCTGGCAGGATGACACGCAGGTGCCATACTGCATGGTGGCAGGACAGGTGACCGCTGCAGGGAAAGACGATATTAACATCCATGTTACCGCATAATTCTACAGAGCAGGGAAGCTGCTCAGTGAGGCTTACAACAACTCTGGATGTACAGTTTTAATGTCACATCATCGTCACATTTAAACCTGCACTAACAGCTTTATATCGATGTTGTGGTCACAACCTATACTCGAGCAGAGCTGAGCAGCGGGCAACAGAGCTCACTTCTTTCTAGTGCTTGATTTATACTCCTGCGGCTATGCACTTGTGCATATTTTGCGGGTTGGATGCAGGCACTCTCGTGCACACCAGGCATACATAGTATTGCAGCAGATTATGCGTAGCATGTCATTTCTTTTTGATCTGGAACCACGATTTTTCAAATCCTTTGTCGGGCAGTCTTTGATTTATTTGATAGCTGTGATTCAAGAGTTCCATATAAGTTGGCCCAAACACAACTCCTTGGCAGGAAATAAAAAATATGGAAGAGTTGGATGATGAGGAGGAGCTCCTGTGTCTAGAATAAATAAGGTTTTGTAACGGACGTGAGGTTCTTGTCTAGAAATGCCACCTCCCCGGCTCTGATGTCCAATCAAACTTCTGTGGCGTCCGTTGTGGCCTGACGCGTCATCACATTTTTCAGACGTGCGGCTCTCTGCAAGCTCCGCAAACCATCTCTGTGGCTCTGCGGGAGCTCTATACACTCGCGAGGCTGTTGGAGGGGTCATGGGAGTTTAGCCAAATACCAGGTCTACATTGTTTGTGAACTTGGAGAAGGCTTACAACCGTGTCCAACCGGGGAGTCCTGTGGGGGGTTCTGTGGGAATATGCGGTACGGGATCGCTGTTACGAGCCATCCTGTCCTTGTATAACCAAAGTGAGAGCTGCGTCCGTTTAGTACTCGGCACAAAGTCAAACACGTTTCTAGTGGGTGTTTGGTCTCCGCCAGGGTTGTCCCTTGTCGCCGATCCTGTTGTGATTTTCAGGGACAGGATCTCAAGGTGCAGCTGGGGGGAGGAGAGCGTCCGGTTCGGGACCTCAGAATTGCGTCTCTGCTCTTGCAGAGGATGTAGGTTCTGTTGGCTCCATCGAACCGTGACCGGCAGCACGCACTGGGACGGTTTGCAGCAGAGTGTAAAGCGGTCGGGATGAGAGTCGGTACCTCCAAGTCTGCGGCCATGGTTCTCTGCCAGAAACCGGCGGATTGCTCCCCCCGGTGGGGGGTGAGTCTTTGCACCGAGCGAGGGAGTTTAAGTATCTCGGGGAGTGAGGGAAATATGGAGTGGGAGATGGACAGACGGTTCGGTGCAGGGTCCGCAGTTATACTTTGATGTGCAAAATCAGTGGAGTTCCCCTTTCACAGGTTTAACCTTTTGAGTAGCTACTGCAGTAGCTGTTGCTACTGCAATAAAGCAAACCTATATTTTTTAATATATGTTTATGGACAACACATCCTCCTCCTGTAACACCTGATTTCTCCTCTGGGGATCAATAAAGTGTTATCATAAAACATTGCAACTTTACATTTCAGGTGATTTCAATCTCCATCGGTGTTAAATATATGCTCTCTGATTTTGTGATAGTGCTCCCTAATCCCAAAAGTTTATGTTCTGAAACCCAACACACAGCAGTTTGGAAATTTGGATTTGATATCGGGAGCTAAAATAAGAAGAAAAGAGAGAAAAGTCTGAGAAGTAACATCATCGGTCAGTCACATTTCAAGGATTTGGCTTTGTGCCTTCCTTCAACGCATCATTATAATTGTAACATAAATGATTAATTCATTCATAAAGTCAGCCTTTGACCTGTTTACAAAACGTGTCAGTATGCTGAATGCTCACCACAGTCGGGTATCTGCGATCGAAAGTCAACGATGACGGAGAATCTGCGGCAGTGGCGAGCGTAGTGGGCCAGCGCAGAGCAGAGGCAAGGTGTCCCGCACTTACAGGTGTCTGAGCGACACTGCTGGTGGAAGGATGTCGGGCTGAGGTACTCGTGGCAGGCGGAGAACAGATCCTGGTTCAGCACGTCACACATCTCTGAGGCATAGGCCACTGAGCAGGGGAAGGAGCAGGTCAACAACAAGTTATTAATAAATTCATAAGGCCAGTAGCTCAAAATGTACAAATTTATACAAACAAAATTTGTACAAATCTAAATTTACATTAACTTTTGTTTAGGAATGAGTTTGCAAACCAGTCTGATCTAAAACACATCCAAGTTAATTCATGTATCTACAGCTGCTTCACAGTACAAGCCCGCCAGGAATCTGATGAGAGCATGAAACATTAAGACGTTTACTCTGAAGAAGCTGCAGACACGTGGCTAACTAACTATTGACATGATAATATAGTAAATATAGTAGATAGTAAATATAAACCCTGAAAATAAATAGACTATGTTTTATATTTTATGTACAATTATATCGAAATAATTTCTGATTTCTTTACTACTCTGGATAAAAAAATAAATGATCTCTCTACAAACAAGTGGTACAAAATGTCAATGTACAATATACATACTTTAAGTATATACACTCTGAACTACAGTAAACTTGTACATTTTAATGTTTCATATCACTATCAGCCCTATTTCTGAGTTTTTTATAGTTTCATGATATTAAAGCAATGCTTCACCCCAAAATGACCATTTGTATAATAATTACTACTTCCCAAACACATACATCTTCGCTAAAACCTTACTATTTAAAACACTTCCACATAAACACACTCAAGCTTGTGCAGATGGGCTACTTGTTTGTGCGATTTCTAAGTGTTTTAAATAGTGAGGTTATAGCGGAGATGCATGTGTTTGGGAAGTAGTGAGCATACAACTGGATAAATGAGACTTGGATTCTACTGCACCAGCTGTGTGAGGGGTTGCAAACAGATGTTTTAATATAGTTTTGCTGTTGTCTACTTCAATTCATCAATTTCTTCAAGAATTCAGGGTCATAGGTGAATAATTGTTATACAAATGGTCATTGTGTGGGTGAAGTATTCCTTTAACACATTGAATGTTTATCATTTTTTGGAGATGTATAATTCAAAGATAGATGAGCATGATGTATAGTATTGTGAATGTCCTCTTTTTCATTACTAAAACAGAAAAAGCTAAAAGAAGAGACACTGACCGGCCTGCTGGTGTGTGTCACAGGGGTCGAGCTGAGGTGTACTCAGGCTGGTCGAACAGGCCGACGAGACTCTCCAGGCGTTTCCAAACAGCTGAGGAGTGCTTTCTATCATACCTGATGGAGACCTGCAAGAAAACCAGAACACAGATTCATTACATGGAGCTAGAAAACAGCGAGCTCTTTTTGTTTTTCAAACAGTGAAACTGATATTGTGACGAACCATCCATGGAGTCTCAAGGTCGCACTATACCCTGGACGAACCATCCATCGAGTCTCAAGGTCGCACTATGCCCGGGACGAACCATCCATCGAGTCTCAAGGTCGCACTATACCCGGAACGAACCATCAATCGAGTCTTAAGGTCGCACTATACCCGGGACGAACCATACATCGAGTTTCAAGGTCGCACTATACCCGGTACCCCTGTGAATGCCACCTTGTGATTGCTGTGTTTAAAAGTCAGTACTCCCCATTGTATCTGCAGGCTCCACAACATTCCCACTTTGAAATACTAAGTGTAAGTGTGCTGATGCTTACAAAAGCTACAACACCTAACAAAATCGGTGTTGTTTGTTTGTTGTTTTAGTATTTCAGATTAAAACAGGTTTGACATGTGCAGTTGCAGTTACTAGTGTATTACATTTTATCTTCCTGCTACTTTTTAGTGTATAGATCAAGCAAAGAGTTGGCCAGTTTTTCTGAGTGGTATTGTTCAATCAATCTTATTCACCTCCACTCCCAGTGCCCAATTCCCTGTTTTCAACATGGGAATATATACAAGCATTCAAAAGCATGCGATAACTGAAGTATCATCCTGTCAACAGACAGGGGGATTCCCAATGAATCATTTTTAAAGCTTTGAACGGGTTAGCTCCAGCATATCTCAGTGAGCTTTTACATCCCCACTGTCCTCCTAGAACACCGAGGTCATCTGATAAGCTGCTGCTTTCCATCACAGACAGTCGTTTGAGGCTTTTTCTGTGGCCGGGCCCACGTTGTAGAACTACTTCCCTTTACATGTTCGATCAGCCTCCACCATCGAATGTTTCAAATGACTTCAGTTTAGAAGCTGGCAAAACAAGCCTGTTCCCCTATGGTCCTGGTCCTGGAACCATCTGCAGGCCCAGCTTAAACTGGAGACCCTTATCTCTTTAAATGATTTAGTTTTCCTTTAAATGCTGCCCTGTTAATGCACTGTATGATGTAATGTATTTGTGTTGTACCTGTTGTTGCTGCTGTGGTTTGATATTGTCTTGTTATTTGTTGGATGCTGCTATTTGACCCTGTCTTGGCTAGGTCTCACTTGTAAAAGAGGTTTTAATCTCAACCTGACTTCCTAGTTAAATAAAGGTTATGAAGAAATCCAGGCTAAATTCCACTTATTCTCCCCGTCTTTCGATGTGTTCAAAATGTTTTTGTGTCATTTGTCAATTTCTGTACTTTTTCCTTTTTATTGTGTAAGCCACTTTCGTCAACCGCGGTTTGTTTTTAAACTGTGTTATATAAATAAACTGACCTGACAAATCTTCAATTTTCAATGAATATTTTCCTCACAGAAAAAGTTTAAAAAGGGATTCAGAAACAATCAGATTCAACGAGATGACTTAAGACTGGAGTCATACTTTTTAAATTTATAGTCTTAAAGGGACTGTTTGTAACTTCTTACACGTATAAATCACCCGGGTCGGTGTCCCATGCGCGCTCGCATATGCGCGCTTGCGTCTATTAAACAGTGTTGGCCATGGTCGGAGGACACGGGTGAGACCGTAGCTTTGGTCTCCAGGGCCGGAGTCTCTGCTGTACTCTGCTCCTCTGATCCTCTGCCTGCCTTCACTCAGCTCGCTCCACCTCACGTGCATGCGCGCACACTACACACTTCAGAAGACTTCATAGCTCTGAGAATATCTAGTGAATGTACAGTGGACGTTTGTGCAGTAATAACTGCTGCAGCTCCTCCAGACCAACAGAGGTTTCCCGTGTCTTGTGAAGTGACGGGGCTCCGCAGAGAGAAACGTTATCGTCTCCGACCTGGTGCCGGTGTCTCCCTCCGGCCGCGGTCAGGAGGATGAGGCAGGAAAAGCCAACACTAGGATCAGCATTGATTCATGGAGAGACCTTGGTCTGGTCAGCTAACATTACTGCCAAGCAGCTGAAATATAGAGTGATATTGTGGTTTTAGCTGACGTGTGTCGCCTCACTGTGTTGAGCGATGTTCGTTCATGTCTATGTAGAGCGAGCACAAGCTCGAGTCCGACGCTGACTTTCGTTGACTTAACGGCCACAGGTGTTGCTGTTAACAAGACATTTCTGATTCTTACAAACAGTCCCTTTAAAGGACCAATATGTAATATATTTACTGTAATAAATCATAAAATGACCATGATATGTCATCAGAGATTAAGGAAACATGCTGAATTGAAATACTGGCTTCTCTGACAACAATGCTACAGCCAGTATGTTCTCCTTTGACATTTCAATTCCGGTCCGGAACGTCTCTTTCTGTTTTGGATCTGTGTGATCCCGTCCACTGCCCGTTTCAACACCCTGTTGCCACATATGAAACAAATTGGCACGCAAGCAGCCTTCTGCAGCCATAGAGGCAAGCAAACCAACTGGATCAACACAGATAACGTTAACCTTAAATTCTACCCGGCCTGAGAGGCATCGGCACATCCCTCTGTGGCCCGTGTGCTGCTGGGTTATCAGGCAGCGAGTATTTGAGACACAGAAGTGATTCAGACTACTGCTGCTGGCCAGAGGCTAACGCACTTGTGTCTAGAAGGTAACCTTCAAATTGCGAAAACGAGCGCTGCTGTCAGTCCCACCGGAGGAGCGGACAGGCCACGGCTCCAGTGTTTTGAATTTGGACTGCTGTTACCCATTTTAAATGCTAGCTGTCAGTCCTACATATTGTTCCTTTAAAGAAAAGCCTCGACATGAAGCAGCACTCTCCAGCCCCTTTCACTCAGAGATTCCACAATACTGCCTTAAAGAAGATGCGCCGTTAAGCCGGCTTTGCTTTTTAGCACTGAACGAAACAACGGCTGCATAATGCCGCCCCGGTGTGATTTTACATAGTATGCCCAAGCAAAAGGGGGGCTGAGGTTGAAAACAAAAGCGTCAGCGTCTAGTGTGTGTGCGTGCGTGTAGTACCGCCATGCCGACTGTCCCTATCACACAGACATAGGCTCGGCTCTGTGACTACCTCCTCTGCCGGCTCAGCGGTGAAACAACTCTGTTCCCCCATTCTCTCTCCGTACCTTTCTTACAAAACGGTGAGGCAGAATAACAGCGCAACAATCCCGCCTTGAACAGGCTGTGTGAAAGGGGCTTCTGTCTCCTGATCAGCGTGGCCAACAATTAAAAGACAAAAACAATTTTATTGCTTAGGAAGGGAAGCTGAAAGATTAAGCAAAATTGGAGAACATTTGCCATCCAAATGTGAAATTTAATTTTGACACCTCAGCAGCCCTGTCTGCAGCCTGCTGGCTACGAGTGATTGACATTACATAGTCCCACCTCTGCCTCAGTCTCCCACCCGACTGGGCAGATGGACCCATTTTGCTTTTTAAATCAGAATAACAGAAGACAGGAGCTACTGCTGTTTGAGTTTCTGACTTACTGTCCTGTGTGTTTTGGCCACTAAATGTGTCTAAAATAACTTTTAAACCATAAAATGTAACTACTGTTGCTTTAAGACTTGTAAAAACCAAAACAAAATGTTAAAAACACAAAATAAGTCGGTGCTTAGCACCAAAGATGAAGACAAATTATAAAGTAGAGGATTCTGCAAGTCATCATTTTAACTGCAAAGTCTTTCCTGGAGATCTTCGGGTAAAGTTCCCGTTTTCTTTCTAGTAGCATGCGACCACTTCAGTCACCAACTGTGATGTATATCCATTTACAGCTGTTAGACAACATCCGCCCTTTATGGTCGTCCATTACGACGTGGTACAGTGGAGCCCCTATTCCACTAACAGTAAATTCCTTGTTGAAGTGGCGTGTCCAGTTGGGCGCTCATCTGGCCCGCCTAAAAGAGCTGATCAGAGAGCGAGGCTTTTGATGCCGAGCCGCCGAGCCAGTGTGCATTACAGAGAGAGAGTGTGAGAGAGAGAGCACTTCACCATCACCTCCTTCTCTGCTTCTGAAACAGGAGCATGCTCTCTCTTTTTATCATCAGAGGAGCGGGTTAAGGGAGGGTGCGGGAGGGGTCAAGGATCAGCCGGCACACACTTACAGGAAGTCATCTTGAATGTTGCCGTTGAAGGTGCCGCACAGGCCCACCGTGTCGTCCTTCCACAGCTCATCGGTCTGCAGGTAGAGGCGAAACTCCTTCCAGCTGTACTGCAGACGCAGGCCGAACGCCGTCTTCACCTGGAGGAACATGGACGACAGCTCCTGGATGTGAAAGATGTCTGCGGGAGATGTGAGACGAAGACATTCAGGCTTTCAGGTGGCAGTAGATTAGATAATAAAAGCACATAATGCATTCACTTCTGAACAAAACATTTGCATTTGTTTTATATTTTAGAAATATCATGCAGGACTATGTATTGATACAAACAAAACAAGGACCTTGCAGTGATATAGAAGTGTACTCCTCGGTGTGCCAGTACACCATGACATCACTGTTGGGCACACCCATCAGTGATGCAGCTTCTTAACCTGGTGTTAATTTACATTTATTAAGAGGAAGTGAACACTGTTCTGGCAATCTGACAGGTGATGGTTTCTCCCTATATTAGTGTTGAATGTCTGTGCAGAATTTAGGCATGCCACAGTAGCCAGTGTTACCGGTGTTACACGGTGGTCGGGCATACACCGATTACATTACATACCTACCGCCCCCACCGTCATTTTGTTTTTATAGAGAAATAAATCCCATTTAGTTCATTTTGGCATATCAGCCCCGTGTTATCAATAGATAGTCGGACGACGGACTCTACAAACTGGAGCTGAATGTGTCTGCTCCGTATAGTCAGGAGTCAGATTTCACACATACGGGAGGAGAGAGAGTTGACAGACAAGACGATGGCGGAGGATTTAGTGTCTAAGCGAAAAGAACAAATATTTAGCAATATATAAAACAAAGAAACCATCAGTATATTTATGGCATTTCTGCTTGATAAATGATTAAACAATTGACTAATTAAAGTGTTATTGATTAATTTTCGCATGAAACATGAATTGACTAATCGTTTCAGCACTAGCTTTGGATCTGCTTGGGTTTGTACTGCGAGATTTAATGTCTTTTATTCTTTATGTTTATATTATTTCTATTTCTATATGTTGTCATGAAAGGTTCTACTAAATAGAGTCAGGAATGCAGTACTTTGTCAGAACATGTTTATAACAGAACATAAGTGTTGTTTCTATTCCTTAAGGTACCAACATATCAGATCATTCTCACAGTTCCTCACAAAACACATAAAAGGCTGTTGACTCCATCAGCAGAATGCCGCAGTCATGAAAACACTGGCGTGAAAAGGGAGTAATACTCTGAGGGAAGGCATTTTGTACAACACAATGCAAGCGCTAACCCAGTTAAGTATTGGGAAAACTTCCGTTCAATAGAACAGCTGTCATTCAATCCGTCTCTGCCGTGACCCGCAGAGCGTTGAATAAAGTCTGGCGCTGGTGGTGAACAATGGGAGGAAGTTACCGTCAGAATAGGGCAGGGAGATGCGGTACTGTTCGGCCATGAAGACCTCGCCGACGTGACTCAGTGTAATCTCCGTTCTTGGATCCTCGTCAATAAGCAGGTTAACTGATTGGATGCAGGCCCCGTCCAAATTCTGCAATTGAGACAAGATGGCTTGATAACTCATGCTGGCACTATCCCAAACAGCAGTAGCAATTCAGATACACAACAGGACTCACAGTGAGAGTGAGATAATGAGGAGAGAGAGAGAGAGAGGGCGTGGAGTATGTAATCTAAAGTTTGCTTTGGTTTTTGTCTGAATACAGAGTTACAGCATTACCAGTAGGTCTAACTCTTGAGAGCGGTGCTAGACGATAAGCCACAGAGTCATTTAGAACAAAACTGATTCATCCTCTGGGGATCATGACTGTCTTCACTGAACTTCATTGTAATCAGCACATTCAATTTTGATATGTCTAGTGTACCTAGCAAAGGCAAAAGTACCGTGACGTTATGCATTACAAAACCTCCTGCAGGGCGTTCAGATGGTAAAAACACAAAGGGCTGTGTTGATGTGGCCATGTTGTTTCACATATTGGTAAAACGATTAAATATGATCCAGGAAGTCCAGTTTGAGTAATAGATCCACAAGTTTTAACCAAAAAGGCTGTGCAGTGGTTTATAAAACTATGAGACAGTCAGGCAGTCATTCTCCTTTCTCAGGGCAAAGCAAACAGTAGAAAATAGAGGTTAACCGATAATGGATTTTTAAAGGTCAATATAAATAAGGATAGTTTGGAGCAGGAAAAAGCCAATAGCTGATTAATCAGCTGATATCTTCTTTACTTCTGCAGCAGTCTGGTAGGCTACTTTTACATACGCCGTTTTTATTAAACCTTGCTTTTTGTCACTCTGAATTTGATCTTTAGTAAGAGAATATCCTGAAATGTGATTTCATGGATTACATCGTTGGAATATGTTCTATTTATTTACAATGGCCGATGCATTGTTCTGTGGCGAGTGGCCAGGATTACTTCTGCACGTCCCGTTACATTGTTAAAGCCCCCTCTTACAAACCATTGAATATTCCCGGGGTAAGGAGGATCCTAAAGTGTGCGAATAGTTAGGTGGCTGGATAATCTGGAAGAGAGAACGCCAAATTGGTAAGCAAGTTAAAGTAATAGTGAATGATTTATTTTCCTCCCTGTCTTTCTGTCTTGCATTGTGGACAAAGAGCTGATAGTGTTGCGTTATACATTCAAGAGAGAACTTTTTTTCTCCCCCTCTACCTTGACTTTGTGTCTGGAGCGTCCATGCAAAACGGAGATGTATGTCCCAGCGTGACTGTTGGAGACTGCGCAGCCATCGGCCACTATCGGAGCCCGGTCCCACGACACCAATAGTTTGTAAAAACGATTAATTGGTCTACTGCGACAAAAGTTGAGCCAGATGAGCATGCATTGTTTGTTGGACCCCTTTCCTTCATCTCAATGAAATTAATGAGAGGTGTTTTTTCCATGTTTTTTTATGGAAGGATAATACTGGATGAACAAGGCGACCTTAGCATTCATTTTGAGTTGTGTTTTTGGTTCTGTTTTAGCTCTGCTTTAGTCTTCACCAACTCCTCAGGGAAATATCTGGCTCTTTAGCTGCTACATGTTCCACTAAGTTCACCAGCTAATCGCTAACTTTATCTGTCTACCATATTGGTGCTGAGCAGTAAAGTACAGTCAGAGTTGCTGAAAAGAGCTGCTTGTTGGAGAACAATGACGAAAATTCCACCAGTATGCATACCAAAATGATTGACAAACTACAGACAGACAT
Organism: Sebastes umbrosus; assembly: GCF_015220745.1. NCBI lineage: Eukaryota > Metazoa > Chordata > Actinopteri > Perciformes > Sebastidae > Sebastes > Sebastes umbrosus. The sequence goes on from NC_051270.1 coordinate 40,989,453, forward strand.
TGCCGTCATTAGGTCAATTATTATCATTATAACCAAAATTATCAAAAAATAGGTTTGTCTGACAGTGCATCCAACAGTACATTTTGAATTTAAAACCTGCTAGTGTCACAAAATGTAAAGACTCAAGGAAGTACTTCAAAACTATTCTTAAGTACATCACTTTAGTAAAAGTACCATTAGCTGCTCTGCCATTTTTAAAGAAAGGAAGCCTGCGCGTCGCTGACAGTAAGCGATCTGCCTCTATGAATCGTCTCTTTCATAAGTGGCAGAGCCCCACAGCCGAAAGGTTTTAGCACCCCCCCACCCCCTCCTCCTTTTACTCTTCCCATCATTCACCTCCTGTTTTCACATAACCTTCTCTCTGTCCAACTCCCCCACCCCATCCAGTGCCTCTCTTCACCTCCCTCCTCACTACAAAGCCATCCACAGCTCTGTCAGTCAGGCCAGATAAGGTAATCCTGTTCAGTTGGCTGTTAGAGGTCTCGGGCCTCTGCTCTGATGAGTGGGACATCTTATATCTCACCTCCTCCCCTCCATCGCCCCCTGTTTGCTGAGCAGCTCAAAGGCTGATGGGAAATTGAAGGCTTGAAGAGAGGGGAGAGGAGGAGAAGAAGCTCTCAATCTTTTGTTGCTTTTCACGTTCATTATCTGCCCCGGTTTGATCAACGACGTTTCCTCCAGGCTTTCATTTCTCTAAGTCGCAGCATGGCTCTTGAACAAAAATGACCTGGACTCAGCAGGGATTATTGAGCACTTAAATTATGATATGATCTACATGACAGACAAATCTCATAAACCTGTAAGCCGAGACAGGAAAACACTTGCAGAGGCTGATTGTGGAAGTGGAAGAGAGTTTTCCAAGATGTAGAGACGTTTGTTTCAAAAGCAGAAAAAGGAAAACAAATTAACAAGAAAGGAACTTTTTGTAGAATAATAAAAATAAAGCAGATTAAAGATAACTCACGGCTCCACAGGGGGTGTTCTGGATGGTGACTGTGAACTTCCCTGAGTTGCGACTCTTGGCGAGGACATACTGACATGTTGCAGGGAAGTTGTAGATCCGCCCGTCAAAGGATTCAAAATACATATCGCCAGATACCGAGCACTCGCCTGTAGAGAGAGGAGACACTTTCCACTTATTTCCTTGCTCCCAAAGTTTTTTCCTTCCTCGCTTCCTACCTAGAAAGCTGCCTTCTTTATTTTCACGTGCCCTTCTTTTTTATTCCTTTATGAAACTTGGTATTTCCACGCTTTCTAAATAGAAAGCTTCCTCTTTCCTTGGTCCATAACTAGGGAGCTTTCTCCTTTCTTGTTTCCCAACTAAGATGCCTTGTCCTTCCTTTCCTTGCTCCCAAACTAGGATGCTTCTTTTTTCCTTGTTTCTTACTAAGAAGCTTCCTTTTTATGCCCTAACTAGGAAGCTTCCTTCTTCTGTTCTCTTCAACTAGGATGCTTCGGTCTTCCTTACCCTTGCTCATTCTTCATTGCCTTACCCCCAATCTAGGAAACATCCTACAGTATGGGCCTTTTTCATCGTGCTAACATGTCTCCCCGTTTCCTTTCCTCGCCTCCTCTCCTCACGTTTTAGTCCCTCCCACCTGAGATGTGAGCGGAGGAGACAAGGAAGAGATGCGAGGAGAGAGGAGACGAGGAAATATGTTTTTAGAGACATGAGACGTCCATTTCTGATGATGGCGGCAGCTGACCACAGCTGGATTAACTGATCACAGATGGATCAGCTGACGACAGCTGGATCAACTGATCACAGCTGGATTAACTGATCACAGCTGGATCAGCTGACCACAGCTGGATCAACTGATCACAGCTGGATCAGCTGTCAGTCAGCTTTAACAGCTGTAGAGACTTTAGATGGAGTTTGTGTCTGAAGTGATCTAATAATACTAATAAAGACACTCAGTTATTCTCAGTGACAGAGCAGCAGTGTTTCTCTCTGTAGCCTGTTACCTGTTGAACAAACAACAGCACATGAATAACAGCGGCAGTCTGTATTTCTACTGTGGACTGAGTCCTGCTTAGAGGACCAGGAATCATCTCTACTGGCACAATATCTTTATATTATTTATTCATTATTAGCTTCTGTAGTTATTGATATTCTGATTGTGCGTTCATTATTTAATAACCCAGAATATGACTATGGTGTCTTTTGAACACTGGACATTATTTATTAGGCTGAATATTTGAGGGAAAATGTAAATGATGCAACTCATATCAAACCCGACATTCAGGAATTATCAGCCTCATGTGACTGAATGGAAATGAGGATTAATAATCTAAAAGGTGTTTGTTGCTGACAGACAGACTCTCCTTCTCTCTCTGACTTTAACTGTTTCATTAATAAAAGTTAAGGGGAGAACTAAAAACTCTTTCTAATGAATGAAAAAAGTTTGAGGTCTGTTTGTTATCAGGTATTATAAAGCTCTTTCAGTAACAGACTCCTTCAGCCGCGGTGTGTGAAGCAGAGAACACTTCACCATCAACACGGTCCGTCTGCTGTTCACACCTACAGTTAACACAGATTTTAACTAGATAGTGAATCAGAAGACAACTAAAATACAAAACTTTTAATCTGTGATCTGTCTTCACTCCGGTATGGAACTCCAGTGATGTTGAGAGGTAAAGTTATCAGATCAGTCCGATCGGCAGCAGCGTCCAATCAATAACTGATATTCAATAAGGGGGCATGTCGGTCGGTAAAAGAATTCCGATAAGGATACACCGGTGTTTCCTCGCTCTCAGCTCTCTAGAAGCCTCCTCTCTCCTTGCTCCGTGTCTCCTCGAGGTGCATTTAAGGGATCGGAGGATCCTCCATGATGGCGGAGGGGGAACGGCTTCCGGGTCAAGCGAGGTGATACGATGCATGGAAGCTACCACAATGAAAAAGACCCAAGGTCCTGGCACCATATTGGGGGAACTTTAGGATGCTTTATCCGTCCTCCTTTCTTGCTCCCTAAATGTCTGCCATCCTTGGTCTTTGATTATGACTACTGCTCCTTTTTACCTACCTAACTAGAAAGCCTCCTCCTTCCTTACCTTTCTCCCTAACTAGGAATCATTTCCTTCCACCATATCTAGGGACTTTGCTGCCTTCAAATGGAGTCGTGTTTACTGTGTTCACGAGAAGAATCCATACGAACGCCCCCCTCTTGTGGTATTCACGACCTTGAGGAATTTTCCAAAAGCAACGAGTTCACGAGTTGTGACGTTTTCAGAAATGGCGGAGGCCAAGGAAGTTCATTTTTCGGTGGAAGGTTAGTTAATTAATATAATGTAATTTAAATCGTATAGTTTACTTTCTTCATTTGATAATATGTCTGAGGAAAATGTTGATATTCCCAGTAGCCTCATGTTTCTCCTCTGTCCTTATGTCTTTGCATTTCCTGCATTATGTTACCCACTAGCTAGCTTGCTAAATTGTTAGCCTCTGTGGCTTCTAGACACCGACAGTTGTGTCGCAGCTGTGTTCTCACGACTTTACCGCTTGAAAAACCAAGCAATATTGTGTACACGACTTCCAATGTTGTAACCACAAGCTCACGAGATCCATTTGAAGGTAGCAATTCTTCTCCCTGTCTTCCAAAGAAGGAAACATTTTCCTTCCTTGACCTTTTCTATGATGGTTCTTTCTAACTAGTTCCTAAGTAGGACCCTTCCTCCTTTCTTGCTCCCCAACTAGAGAAGTTTACATGAATAGCACATAGAAGCTTGAGGAAGAGATGACTTGTTGAGAGCATCTTTGGGTTGTAATAAAATAATCACACTGTGTCATTGAATTTGAATGCGACCTGCAGCACAGTTTAAGTAAAAATACAACCACCCACAGAGGGACGGCACAAACCTGGGCAGCTGTAGTCGGTGCAGTTCCACACTCCACCCACGCATGTGCTGAAACAGAAAGCAGAGACGTCCACAGGTGGAGAACATGAAAGGCTGAGCTAATCAGCAGGATCACTGATAGAAACTGGACACACCGAACCCAGCTGGTCAGACCTGAGAAGATTAAAAGGACTGCATGGAGTCTGCTGGACAATAACCTGGGTTTTTTAAATACATGATGATGACATGTAATGGAACATGGTCTCACATGTGTCCATCTAGGGTTCATTTCGGATCCAAAGGGGGCAAAAGAAGGTTATAGGGAAAGCAGAGATGTCAGAGATGTTATTTGAACACTTTAAAAGCATGAAGCTGGTACTCCTCACACACATTTTTATGAGATAACAGAACAGTCAAAGCTTTTAGTTACTTCCAGACCAGAAATGTTAAAACTGCTCACCAGTTGTTGCATTCCTCCTGCAGTGTCTGTCCAGACGGATAAAACATGCCGTGGTACTCGCAGGGACAGTCGGCGGGCGTCACACAGCCTCCGTCCTCGTAGATCAGACCTGTGGAGAGACAGAGAGACAGACAGATAAAAGACACACTGAAGATTATTGCTTCATATCATCTGGAGTTGAAAACATCAGGATTTTTCTTTCATGTGTACCTAGTTAATAAAAGATTAGATGTTAATTGAAGGATGTAAAAGAAAAGTGATGTACAATAAATTTACAGAGAGGAAAGGTGGTTTATTTTCAGGTCAGAAGACAAGACATATAACAGATAAAAAGGTGTATTTACAGGAAGTCTCTTTGAGGGAATAGACACTAGGATAGATAAATGAATCTGAATAGAAACTCACCATCAGGACAGTAGCATCCATCCAGGCAGGCCAGCTTGCTGTCGATGCATGTTCGCTCCAGGTTACAGGACGCCGGGCAGCAGCTGATGCATTCCCTGTACTGCAGACCAAGGGGACACTGCTTCGCTGGTCGCAAAAATTAGACACGACATAGATGTTAAAAACTTTCTACTGCAAATACTGACAATAGGGAAATCAGATCAACTATGGACTGCTTTAACATTGGAGCACCTGCTATGTGTGAAGATATCGCCACAAACTACAGCCTTGAAAATTACAATATTTTAGTTGAATAATGCTATTGATGCATTCAGCTAATCCATGATAAATCCTGTTTATCTCTGGACTTGTTTAATGAACAGCAAATTTTTGTCTGCAATGTTAAATTTATAGTTCATATTGTTCACCAGATGAGCTTTGATTAGCCGACAGATCTGTGTGTGTGACAGCCTAATCCAACTTTCAAAAACAAAAGAAACAAAGTGATTAAAAAAATAATAAGCCGAATAGTCCCGTTTGCATGTTCACTTTTTAAAGTAAACCATGCCATGGTACTAATAGCTGACGTGAACAGTAGATCTGCTGCAGTTGACCTTAGCAACAATAAGCGAACATAAGATAGCCTACATCAGTAGGCCAACACATCAGATCGATAAAAATCATTTTAGTGAGATTACAGGTAATACTGAAGATACTGAAACAAAGTATAGTGATTACATATTAATAGTTTTTTATATAAAATGGACTAAAATGCCTGCCCGCTAGCTTGCCTGTTCCAATTACCTTAGCAGCAGTTACAGCAACAGTTCTTTAGCTAACGTCTATAGGCTAGGCAAGTACGCACACCTGATAAATAAAAATAATATTAATGGGTTTCCAGGCACCACTGAAAGTAATGAAACAAAATTATTACATATTAACAATTTTTGATATAAAAAGGGACTAAAAATGTATTCGTTTTTGTACTCTAGGTAGCCTATGTTCCACTAGCTAACGTTACCTTCTTATGTTAACTCTGCTGGAGTTAACTTTAGCAAAAGCTAACGGTTCTTTAGCGAACGTTAAGTAGGCTATGACAAATCATTTTAGTGCTCCATTTTAGATACTCAAACAAAGTATAGTGATTACATATTAACAATTTTCTAAATGGACTAAAATGCCTGCCCGCTAGCTTGCCTGTTTCAATAACCTTAGCAAAAGTTCTTTAGCTAACGTCTATTAGCTAGGCAAGTACGCACATCTGATCGATAAAAATAATACTAATGGGTTTCCAGGGACCACTGAAAGTAATGAAACTAAATTATTACATATTAACAATTTTTATATAAAAAGGAACTAAAAAGGTTTGAATGAATTTGAACTCCTGCGCCCTCTAGGTAGCCTCTGTTCCACTAGCTACCTTCTTATGTGAACTCTGCTGGAGTTGACTTTAGCAACAGCTAACAGGTCTTTAACTAATGTTAAGTAGGCTACGACAATACAAACATATCATTTATAAAATATGTTTTTCTACACACCACTGTAATAACTGAAACCAAGAGATGTGGTAATATTTTAAAAAATTATACACACATTTTAAGCCCAATCTCTAAATTAACTCAGTTGCAGTTGACCTTAGCCACAGTTAGCAAACGGTTCTTTAGATAACGTAGGCTAACGTTGGCTACAGGAGTATCTGATCGATGCATTAATTCAGTGGGTAATTTGATTATGTCAGTTTCTACATTGGGCTGAACATGTAATAATGTGTTATTTTTACAGTTTAATTGTAGGCTATGTCCTGTGCCTTCTAGTTAGCCTCTCTTCAACTAGCTACCTCCTTAGGTTAACGTTAACTCTGCTGCAGCTGACTTAGCAACAACTAACAGTTCTTTAGTAGGGGTATAACGATTCATCTACTACATCGATGTATCGATTTATATTCCTACGATCCAACTACATTGATAGGTACTCGGCAAGTTGTCCTTCACGGAGACGTACAGTATATCAATATAAAATCGATTTAAAAACACAAACATCGATTGTATGGATACTAAGGATTTGCACCTTAAATTTAAGGATGACAAACCGTTCTATGAAAGTGTTTTTTGCACTTAAATTAGTAAAGAAATGTTAAACGTTACTCCGGTTCACTCTCCAGACATGTGGCAGCTTGCCAGCTCTGCCTTCTGCAGCGCGAACGCGAGCGACCGGTCGGCATGAGCTGCTGGCGCTGCGGTGAAGAGGAGAGTTTCCGGCGCTATCAGTCCACTGGACGAGTGCGGCTTCACCCACCGCTGCTTTCCCCTTGTACTGTCGTTGTTTCATTCAGAGAAAATGACTTTCCTTTCCCCGTCATGATATGTATGTGCACGCAGCATCAGCATCAAGAGGCAAATTATCACGACGGGAGTAAAGTAAGAAAAAGAAAACTGAAATTCAACTAACGTTAGTCTAACGTAGTTTTAAAATGTTGTTCCAGATGTTTTTATGTATGAAAAAACCCCAAATGAACCCTTTAGGCGGACTACTGGATTACTATCAGCAGATTATTTAAACAGCGTTTGTAGAGGAATGATTCTGTCCCAAACTGATCACTATCAGCTGTTTGATCACTATCAGCTGTTTGGTCACTATCAGCTGTTTGATTACTATCAGCTGTTGATCACTATCAGCTGTTGATCAATATCAGCTGTTTGATCACTATGAACTGTTTGATCACTATCAGCTGTTTGGTCACTATCAGTGGTTGATCACGATCAGCTGTTTGATCACTATCAGCTGTTTGATCACTATCAGCTGTGGATCACTATCAGCGATTGATCACTATCAGCTGTTTGATCACTATTGGCTGTTGATCACTATCGGCGGTTGATCACTATCAGCTGTTTGATCACTATCAGCGGTTGATCACTATCAGCTGTTTGATCACTATCAGCGGTTGATCACTATCAGCTGTTGATCACTATCAGCTGTTGATCACTATCAGCGGTTGATCACTCTCAGCGGTTGATCTCTGTATTATTAATCTACCGTTTATATTGAAAATGAGGACAGAAGCAGCAGGTTAAACCACTGTTCATTTAACTTAATAGCAGTTGGTTTATTATATTTTTTGTTAAATATTGCACTGCCTTGTATCTTGAGAACTGAATCAGCAGGTGCTGCAGTTGCACTTTTTTATTATTTTCTAATAAAAGCTGTATGTATTTGCCATTAACCGTTGTTTACTTGTTTATATCCGTAATTATTTTATCCCCGATTCCCTTCCAAGAAAAACTGCGGAATCCTGACCTGCTCTGTCCAGTATCAGATATTTATTTCACAGTCACACTGATTGATTTTTTGGTAAAAAAAGTTACTGTATCCATTTCAAATTATTGAATCGTATCGTATCATATCGTATCGTATCGTATCGTATCGCTCTAGATGAGCCAAATATTGTCCTGAATCGTATCGGAACCATGGAAATCGTATCGTATCTATATGTTAACTAAGTTTTTATGTATGTATTCTAATTTAATTGAGCATCTGCTACACTGGATAGAGCCAACCAAACTGTACACCAGCTGAATTCCCTGATCTTCATACTATCAACCCACAGAAGTACATTGCAATTAATAAAGAAAAATAAATGGAGACATTTTCTCGTAATCATGCCTTGCATATCTCGTATTAGCATTTTCCGTAGGTGTAGTGTTCAATTAAAGTGAAATGTGCAGCTTTTTCGGATGCTCTGTGGCATGCAGTTTAAAACACCTGGAAAAACGTACCACACTGTGGAATTTGCAGCCTCCAGTCGTGCAGTGGGTGGTCAGCATGGGCACAGGCCCGGGTGTACTCGCTGAACACCTGGCATACCACATCACCGTTGGGACCCGACCTTCAACAGAGTAACAAACAGAGAAGGACTCTTTGAGCGGAGCCAGGAGAGGTGTGGCCACAGGAGCCAGGATCGCTGAACTGAACTGATCAGACTGTGCAGCTCTTAAATAACTACGCACCAACTGTGTCTCCATCATAGCTAATAAGGATATCTTCCAACTAGGCTTTAAATAGAAAGATAAAGCTGAAAAAGTTTGTTGTAGTGTGGCTGTATCAGTCATCTGATAAGGTACATTTGTGTCTGAACACAGTTAACTGTTTTGTCTTTATCACCAGTCTCTGTTCCACATCACTCTGAGTTAACAGTAACAGTCTGGCGGGGCTAATGTTACCTACAGAAGGAGGGCACGTTCAGTATCATGGACCTGAGCCACCAAAAGACACAACTGAGAAAGCTGTGAGTGGGATCATTTTAAACCAGACAATGACAAAACATTTTCATAATCTTCTTTGTGGATCTAGATTGAGGTAGGTAAAAATGCAAAAAATTTCAAAACACACCTCAAGTGGCTACACAAAGAAGAGTGATGCCCAACAACACCTTACATAACATAACTGCAGTTTTAGGTGATTAAGGAGAAAACAAATTAACTAATAATCACCATGAAACTTCCCCAGTTGATTACGTACATTAGACAATTATATTTTATATTACAAGTTTTCTGGAATTTTATGTGCAAATATGCAAATTATGCACTATCTTATGAACTATGTGCTAATTTGCATACATTACCAGAACAGAAATCTGAACATCAGATAAAGCCAGGTTCAAAATTTCAGTTTCATTTTGTTGACATATTAGAGTCAAAGGTTTTTACAGAGGGAATGTGAGATATCTCTTTGTATCACTCCATAAACCAGAACATACTGTCAACAGCCATAAATAAACGATTTTCGCCATGTTTTGAGGAATAAAATGTTATATAAATCAGGCTATGAGTGATATATGAACAAACCCCTCTTTAAAAATCTTTAGTGTATAGATAGGAATCAAACTGGAAAGTTTGATGTATGTAAGTGCGACTGAAGTGGAGTTTTCTGGCTCAGATCCTGAGAGTGGTCTGCAGGTTCAAACCCAGCTTGAGGCCCTTCTATGTGGAGTCCGCATGTTCTCCCCATGTTAGCATGTTCTCCCTGTGTTAGCGTGGGTTTTCTCCGGTTCTCCAGCTTCCTCCCACAGTCCAAAGACATGCAGGTTCATTGTTGACTCTAAATGTCCCGTAGGTGTGAATGTGAGTGTGAATTGTTGTCTGTCTCTCTGTGTCAGTCCTGTGATAGTCTGGAGACCTGTCCAGGGTGTACCCCGCCTCCGCCCAATGTCAGCTGGGATCCGCTCAAGCCCCCCCGCGACCCCGAATGGGATAAGCGGTTACGGATAATAAATTAATTGCATATATTTTGCAAGACACTACAGGTGAATATGATAAAAAAAAGATATCACCATGAAACCTACCCAATTGTTTACATACATTAAGACAATTATTTTTTGCATTACACTTTTTCTGAATGCTATGTTCAAATGTGAAAATGTGGCATTATCTAATACTAACTTTTGGTGAATTTAGGAGAAATCTACAGACTCAAACAGACAAAGTGGAGTAAAATAAATGTGTATTTTGGATGTTTTCTTTCCACTAGTCTGAAAGAAGACATGTTATGGAAGCAAAATTGCCCCAAAATTGAGGACTGCATGAAAAATTATATTTTCTCACCTTGAATTGAAGATTTTCAAATTCAAAAACAGTATAAGGTGGCATTAATGTTAAATTGGTCAGTAAAGTACTTCTGTGTATAAATATATGTGATTATAGCATACTGTAGGTCAAATTATGAAGAAAAACAAATCCTAGGAAAATTGAGACAATCACAATAAAAATTGGTGCAAGCTGTGCTCTTGATCAGAGGGTTGCAATGTACAGACGTAGGCACAATTGTTGGTACCCTTCCGTTAAAGAAAGAAAAACCCACAATAGTCACTGAAATAACTTGAAACTGACAAAAGTAATAATAAATAAAAATTTACTGAAAATTAACTAATGAAAATCAGACATTGTTTTTGAATTGTGGTTCAACAGAATCATTTTAAAAAACAAACTAATGAAACTGGCCTGGACAAAAATGATGGTACCCCTAGAAAAGATGTAAAATAGTTTGACCATAGGGACATATTAAACTAAGGTGTGTCCTGTAAATAGCATCACAGGTGTCTTCAAACTTGTAATCAGTCAGTCTGCCTATTTAAAGGGTGAAAAGTAGTCACTGTGCTGTTTGGTATCATGGTGTGTACCACACTGAACATGGACCACCGAAAGCTAAGGAGAGAGTTGTCTCTGGAGATCAGAAAGAACATTATAGACCTTCATGTTAAAGGTAAAGGCTATAAGACCATCTCCAAGCAGCCTGATGTTCCTGTGACTACAGCTGCACATATTATTCAGAAGTTTAAGGTCCATGGGACTGTAGCCAACCTCCCTGGACGTGGCTGCAAGAGGAAAATTGATGACATATTGAAGAGACGGATAACACGAATGGTAACCAAAGAGCCCAGAACAACTTCCAAAGAGATTAGAGGTGAACTCCAAGGTCAAGGTACATCAGTGTCAGATTGCACCATCCGTCACTGTTTTAGCCAAAGTGGACTTAATGGAAGACAACCGAGGATGACACCAAATCATAAAAAAGCGAGACTGGAATTTTCCAAAATGCATATTGACAAGCCACAAAGCTTCTGGGAGAATGTCCTTTGGACAGATGAGACAAAACTGGAGCTTTTTGGCAAGTCACATCAGCTCTATGTTCACAGACGCAAAAATGAAGCATCCAAAGAAAAAAACACTGTACCTAATGTAAAACATGGAGGAGGCTCGGTTATGTTATGGGGCTGCTTTGTTGCATCTGGTACAGGGTGTCTTGAATCTGTGCAGGGTGCAATGAAATCTCAAGACTATCAAGGCATTCTGGAGCGAAATGTGCTGCCCAGTGTCAGAAAGCTTGGTCTCAGTCGCAGGTCATGGGTCCTCAAACAGGATAATGACCCAAAACACATCTAAAAACACCCAAGAATGGCTAAGAACAAAACATTGGACTATTCTGAAGTGGCCTTCTATGAACCCTGATCTAAATCCTATTGAACATCTGTGGAAGGAGCTGAAACATGCAGTCTGGAGAAGGCACCCTTCAAACCTGAGACAGCTGGAGCAGTTTGCTCACGAGGAGTGGGCCAACATACCTGTCGACAGGTGCAGAAGTCTCATTGAGAGTTACAGAAATCACTTGATTGCAGTGATTGCCTCAAAAGGTTGTGCAACAAAATATTAAGTTAAGGGTACCATCATTTTTGTCTAGGCCAGTTTCATTAGTTTGTTTTTTTAAATGATTCTGCTGAACCATAATTCAAAAACAATATCTGATTTTCATTAGTTCATTTTCAGTGAATTTTTATTTATTATTACTTTTGTCAGTTTCAAGTTATTTCAGTGACCATTGTTGGTTTTTCTTTCTTTAACGGAAGGGTACCAACAATTTTGCCTACGTCTGTATATTGAGGTCTGCCATGGTGTATTTGAAAATACTGCTACTAGGAGACACCAGAGTCAGACATTTTTTAATCCTACACCTAGAGGCTTTAAAAACTAACACAGAAATTGTCAAAAAGGTTGATAACTCAACTGACAATAAAATAAAGTGTAGAAATAGGGCAGAAAGTTAAAGTAAATTGAAAAACTGAGACTAAAATAAACTTGTGTAGGATTTAGACCTATAGGGTGGCCAGAGCATCATTCATTCTGCAAGATAAATGAATGACATTCATCAACTGTACATCTTCTTACACAACTGAATAAATGTTGCCTCTATGTTCCTCCTGAACCCTGAAGTTTCCCTCCAGTTTCCCAGTATGAGGTGCTGGATCGGAGCCCGGAGATGGTGCAGCCTTCCTGGGTCTGTCTGTCTCAGACATCCAACTGAGTCAGTGAAATAAAAGACTCATGAAGGGAAGTGAAATGCTCCCTCATCTTCATTAAGAACAGGAAGTAAACAGCTGAGGTGCATCAGGTGTTTGAATCCAGTTTCTGGCCACAATTCAAATGACAACTTCTGGTTGAATGCAAATTATCACAATATCTCAAAAACGTATATATATAGATATATATACATATATATATCTATATATGTATATATATACAGTATATACACCGATCAGCCATAACCAGGGTCTGAAATTAAGTTTTTTCCTCACCTGCCACTGTGGCAGTTCACTGAAAATGTCTACCAGGCACTCAATACTTTTGTCTGACACTTTTGAAATCTATGTAGAATGCTTTAGATTTGTTAAGACAGTAGAAAAATGGAATATATCACCTAACCTAAAGCTAGAGTTGGTAATATTCTTCAAAAACATGTTTTATTATATTTGTTTAAATTCTCATTACACCCCGACAGCAATCGATAAATCAAATGAAAAAAGAATAAAATCCAGCATCTGTAGCTGTCGCAGGACTGTAAGCCCGTCCAATCATTTTAATCGGCTCAAATATTCTTAATATAATATTTCTTATTATAAGGAAACCTATCTGCCATGGTGGCAGGTGACCTGAAATTTTTACCTGCCACAGCCAACATTTACCCTGTATTTGGCAGGTGGCAGGTGCTAATTTCATTCCCTGGCCATAACATTAGGACAGTATGGGCACCCCGACTGGTCCCCATAAGCAACAAACTGCTCCTCACTGTGTGTTCTGCCACCTTTCTATCAGAACCAGCATTAACTTGTTCAGCAGTTTGAGCTCCAGTAGCTCTTCTATTGGATCAGACAACACGGGCCAGCCTTCGCTCCCCACGTGCATCAACGAGCCTCGGGTCTGACCCTGTCGCCGGTTCACCGGTTCTCCTTCCTTGGACCACTTTTGGTAGGTCCTGACCACTGCAGACAACCCAGGGAACATCCCACAAGAGCTGCAGTTCTGGAGATGCTCTGACCCAGTCGTCTAGCCAGCACTATTTGGCCCTTGTCAAAGTTGCTCATATCCTTACACTGGCCCATTTTTTCTGCTTCCAACACAAAGTTCAGAGGTCAAAATGTTCACTTGCTGTTTAATATTCCCCCCCACTGCCAGGTGCCATGGTAACCAGATAAGCAATGTTATCCACTTCACCTCCAGAACTGAAATGGTCTTAATGTTATGGCTGATCAGTGTATATACTGTATATACATACATACTGTATATATACTGTATGCTGTATATACATGTATATGTATATTTATTTATACAAATATGTACATATATATATGAATACATGAAAACTGCTGTGGATATCTTGACGTTTCATCAAAGGCCAACATTGGGAGAAAATGAACATGAGGCAGATCTGAATGTGGTGTTCTTACATGCAGAGGTCGTTGGAGCAGCTGGCCATGTAGGACAGTGGGCTGACAAAGTCGTGGCAGCTCTGAAATGGCGGATCCAGCAGCATTGCACACACCTCCTCCACTTTCTGAAGCCACGAAACATACAAAGACAGTTTTTCACTCAAAACATACAGTATAAGATCAAGTGTTGTATTTGCTGTTTATGGAGGAGGACGTTTCTCTGCAACAGGGAAACCTACAGTTTTCATCGGACATCTTACCAGCAGGACATGAGCTTCGACTGCAGCACAGGGTGAAGAGAAGCCAGAGGGCACCATGGGACATCGAGCCTCGTGCGGTTCCGTCTCCACCCAGCTACTCCCGAACATTTCAATTTCATGTGTCAGCACGCCTGTGAGAGACAGAAATTACTTTTAAAACTAGGCCCAGTCTGCTGAAGGGAGGAGATCACATCTCATTTATTATTTACATCACTGATGTCATTGACTACTGTCTACTGAAAATTAGCTTGTAAAGACTTGTTAGAGTTAGATAATCCATTACAGTAAACTACAGTATTCGCAGGGATGGAAAGTAACTAAGTACATTTACTCAAGTACTGTACTTAAGTACATATTGGAGGTATTTGAGTCTTTCCATTATATGCTTCTTTATACTTCTTCTCCATTACATCAGGTAGGCTAAGGGATAATGCCAGACAAGGTGTCCATTATAAGGATTAATGGGGGATTATGGACACCTCCAAGGGCATCATACCGTTTATACCATGGTCACTTGCCAAAGAAAAAAAAAGAATACCTTTAATTTATATTTTCATGCGTTTTGCATCCAAAATCTAACATTTTTCACAATCCAGAACTCTGTTTCCCTGCTAACACATGGGGCTTTGCTAATACCTGGAACAATCTTTACCATTCCATAGGTTCCTGTGCAATGGAAACGTTGTTCACTACTCCAGTAAATAGGACGGACCTTAGCTAGGACTTGGCAACGGGAGATATTTCTATTCCGCTCTACTCATAGAATCCCTCAGCTACGAGCCAGAAAGCTAACGTTATGCTAGCAAGATTCAATGCCAGAACATTGCGTACGGTTGAAAAACAGTAAATTTAATTTGACAGTATGTTTAACAACAAGACTAGCTGGCTATCCAACCATGTCATTATCCTCGAATCAATGTCAAGATTAGCATAGTGCTAGCATAAAGCTAATATTACGCTAGCAAGATTCAATGTCAAAACATTGCGTACGGTTGAAAACAGTAAATATAATTTAACAGTATGTTAAACAACAAGACTAACGTTAGCTAGCTATCCAGCCATGTCATATCAATAATATCAACATTTTCACCAACTGTTGATTAGCATAGCGTTAGCATAAAGCTAACGCTATGCTAGCTAGCTATCCAGCCATGCCATTGTCCCCGAATCAATGTCAAAATGTGCGAGTGCTAGCATAAAGCTAACGTTACGCTAGCAAGATTCAAAGTCAATAACAGTGTGTAGGGTTGAAAACAGTAAATATAATTTAACAGTATGTTAACAACAAGACTAGCCAGCTGTCAGGCCATGTCATTGTCCCCAAAATCAGCTCGAGCATGCGCTAATATGCACGCACAACAGGCATTTCCATCAGGATGGCTAACTTGGCACACCTGTGGCGCATTTGAGCACGGAGTGGGATCATAAAGAAGGCATTATTATAGGGGGGGGGGCATTAGAGGCTGTGAGTGACAATCATGAATTATCAGATTCACTACTTTCACCCCCTTTAATCACAGGACTATCCCCGTCATCATGCACTGACAGTTTGGGAGTTTTGTAGAGAGTTTGGGCCTACGTACATTATTTTTCAACTTGTTTCGTCTCAGGCTATTATAATTAAAATTGTGGAGCTCAAAAGACATTTTGTCCAAGATGGAGACACCGTCAGGGTGAAAGACAGAACGGACGGTCCTGAGGGAGTTATAAGCGGAGCTAAATGCCTGTTGATGCGCAGAAGGAACTGTGTAGAATAATTAATCAAAACGACACGTTTGATGTGCACATAAGCACGGAGGGTTCTGTGGATCAAAACTTCACTTAATGTAACCAGCAGATATCTGTTGCGTCCGTGCGTAATGTTGGCTTGACCGTGTGCAACATCACTCTCTATAGAGACTGCAGCGGTGCGCTGTGCTGGCTCTCTGTATACTGATCTCATGCACACAATTTAATTAATGAGTGGAACATGATTAACGTCTATGTAAGTATAATATAAATATTTTAATTGTAGTGAAAACCGGGACAATTTGTTAGTGACTGTTTTTAAACCGGGGACATTTGAGGGACTCGGGACACGTCAGCTTGAAACCTGGACTGGGTCCCGGACCAAACCGGTGACGTCTGGTCCACCGTAGTCCGGTAGTAGCTTTCTGCTTTCAGTCCAATATGGCCGGAAGCGTAGCTCTGCTGCTGTGTGCTGATGTTGCAATGGAACAAACAACTGACTTTCACTTCTTGGCAATATACCGTTCTTTGGTTTAACTGAAAATAATTAGTAAGTGTACATTATAACCATGACCCTGCAACCAAGAGTATACACCTAGCCCATGGTAGAAAAAATGATGTACATCATTTGTTTTGAGAGAGCTAAAACAAAGAACATGCACTATTACAGTCCTGGTTGTTCTGCTTCCTGGTTTTATCCAAATATTATATATTATTTCTGTCATTGTACCTACTGCACTTGGACTGTATGTGTTGCAATTTACTATGTCCCTGAACAACAAACCTCAGATGGTTGCATTGATCAGATTACAATCTATCTGGAGGTGTGTAAACACCAGGATTTATATGTGTTTTAGTGATTATAATCTGATCCACCAAGATGTGACAGGAGAATTTAAAACAAGCTGATCTGCTCTCATTCTCCATGGTCAGATTGTTACGAGTGATAACTTGGTTAAGTGACTCGCTGCATTTAAATGACTATATTTCAATATGAAGCAGGTTTTCACTATACGTTGAAATATAGTCATTGACAGTGGCACTTTACTTGAGTATTTTCTTTTCATACCTCTTTATACTTCTACTCCACTGCATCTCAAAGGTAAATATTCTACTTTTTACTTCACTAGCCTACATTTATCTGACTGTTTTAGGTACTTTACAAATTAAGATTTCTGCACAAAAATACATATGAAGAGCTTATAAATATGTTTTGCTATAAATTAAACTACCATTAACAGTTTACACAAGTACAGCTGAAACAATTCGTCAATTAATCAATAAGTCGATTGACAGAAAAAATAATTGACAACGATTTTGATAATCATTCAAATCTTTTTTTAAGCAAAAACTGTAACATTTCATGGTTCACAGCATCTAAAATGTGAATATTTGCTTTAAACCATTTCTATGTATTAGTAATAATGTTGAGGTTTGAACAAGAACAAACATTGTGAAGCTGTCACTTTGGGCTCTGGTTTCCTGATTATACTTAAATACTTTTACTTAAGTAACATTTTCAATGCAGGACATTTACTTGTAACAGAGTATTTTTACAGTGTGGTATTAGTACTTTTACATGAGTAAAGGATCTGAATACTTCCTCCACCACACAATTTTGATCCTGACATCTAGACTGCAACCCACTGCTTACAGACAAAATTATCGTACCGTAACTCGTCTTCAGGTCGTCCTGGACGTCTGCGTTGAAGTTCCCACACAGGCCGCAGGTTCTGCCCACAAACTCCGGGCTGAGTTTGATGTAGACTGAGCCACTGCGTCCCTCCCATGCCAGCGTGAGACCGTGTTGCTGCGTCACCAGAACGTACTGAGAGATCCGCTCCAGCTGCAGGTCGTGGATGTGATGAGGCAGCTGCAGACTAAGGACGGAGACCGTGAATACACGGTGATACAAATACCACCTTATCTTCCATAAGGAGCTCATACTGACTGATGTACGGCATTCATCTTTCTATATACAAGTAAAATAAAATGTATATTTCATTCATGTTAAATAAAACATATAAAGAGCGAGCAGCCTTAGACAAACTGAAATAAATAATAAATCCTGATATAAAGAAAAGAAGAAGTTCAGATGTCCATGAAAATGTTCTGTTGTCTACTCTGCTGAGTGCTGACCTTTGGCCCTTGAAGGTCACGTTGGTGGCGTGCAGCCGAACCTCGCCGTCCCACGGGAAGAAGAGGCTGACAGATCGTTGGCAGGTGTAGGGGGCAGAGCTGCAGCCCGGGTCATTGTGGACCTGAACACAGCAAGATGCAATGTGGAAATAATATATAATAACTATATGCATTTCACCTTTTAAGAGATCATACTGGTGGTTTTTCATGTTTTCCCCCCAACTAACTACGAATCCTGACATAACAGAAAAATGGTTTCCTCACTTCCAGGCAGAATAATTTCACTACACAATGAAAATGTACTTGCAAAGTCTTGATTCTTGGTTAAGAGAGGTAACACCCATCATAGTAAGTGATATTACGGAGAGGTAAACAGTCCCAGTCCCTAAAAGTCTGTCCCAACAGATTCGGCTGCTGTACAGTACGCACACATTCACTTTTCATTCGTCTGATTGATCTATGTTTATAAATATATTTATTAAATATAATATGTATATTGTTTATAAAAAAGCTCACAAATGTCACTTTGTTAGTTTTAAAACAACTGGCCAGGAACTGAAAAATGAAGTCTGTTTTGTCTTCTCAGTTAGTTCAATGTTCCTGATTGTGATGTACTTATAAGAAATGGTGACCGCAAGTTATTTCAAATGTCTCTCCTGATATCAGTACTGATGGTGGCTTCATGTAAACAGTGAAGGGTTACTGTTATCGTCTGAATTAGTGCATAACATTTATGGAATCAGCTTTCAATTACCAGTCCTCAAGTGCTTAATTAAGCAATCCTTTTTAAAGAACAGGGGCTGGGATATTCTGTGTTTTTCTTATTGTCTATATTGTCTAAGTAAAAAAACATCACTGAGCAGCCTGGTCTCCTAAAAATTACGTTCCCATACAACGAAACTGCATTGTCAATGACGTTTTGAGGGGAAACCTTAATTGACCACAATATTTTTTACCGGATTACATTTGTTTTTGGTATCTTTATTTTTGTACGTTTTGTATCACAAATAGGTTTCTAATGAGTCCTCGGAAGTCTGGCTGGGGAGGAGGTCGGGGTGGATGGGTCAACAAACAGGACTTTCACCCAGGAGACTGTGGTTCATGTCTGCGTACATAAAGCTGTATATAAGAAGTGGACGTAGTCACCGTGGTGACTATTGACCATTGGTTTGTTGACTACGGTTTTGAAGCCTCAAGTTTGGCATTTTGGCTGTTGCCATCTTGTTTTTTTGTAACCATAACGCTGAATAAGACATTTTTACGCGACCAGAATGTTACAATTAACTTTCATGAAATGAAAACACACTGTAAAAGGGTTTAAAGTTCTACGACGTAAACACAGACAACTCCCAGACCGGACACGCCGTGGTAAGCGTTAGCATAGCGGTAGTGACCTGTCAATCAAAAGGTAGCCACGTCCTACAGCATCCCCTGCTTTATGGTCTATGTGACTCTAAATGGGACCATCATTCACTAAATGAACATCATGCTGTATTGAAGAAGACTTGAAACTAGTGATTGAGATCATAAACTCATATTTACAATGTTTACTGAGGCAATAAATCAAGAGAGAAGTAGGCTCATTTTCTCATAGACTTCTATACAATCAGACTTCTTTTAGCAACCAGAGGAGTCGCCCCCTGCTGGCTGGTAGAAAGAAAACAAGTTTAAGGCACTTCCTCAGTGGCTTCACTTTCAGAAACCTGAGTTGACCAATGGTTGAGAGAAAGTCGTGTTTTATTTGATTGGGAATTGTCTGTAAAGTATTGTCTGTGTGTCACAAGTAGCAGCAGATACTTATACCAGCAACTGTACTGCACAAATGAAGAAAAAAAAGAAATACCTTGAAGAAAAAAGAAATGAGAGACAACAATTTCAGCCCCAGCTCTCCCTAAAAGAGGTTTATACGCTGAAACTTGACCCTGAAGGTAACACACATTCTTGAGCAAAGTGTGGATTTGTCTACTAGAGAAGAAATGTTCATCTCACCTCTTTCTGACACATTCTGGTTGTTAGATTTCCAGCTTTTATATTTTCTTTTTGTTTATGAGATGCTCCTCATCATTAATACCGGCATTAATGTATATCAATAATCAGAAGCGTTTGGATCTGTTCGTGTTCCCTGTTTGGTTAGCTTTTCCCATACACAGATTCGGTATCTGCTGCCTTTTCAGGTGAACAAAGTCTCGGTCTGTTGCAGATGCTTTCAAGGCATAGTGGGTAATTGCAGTATTTAATGGTAATTGACTCTAATAACCAGATAGCTTTCACTAATCTTCAGAGCAAATCTTTTCCTCAGGCTGAAACTTGGAACCTCACAGAAGTCAGAAAGGAGATTGTGTTTTAGAGGCAGGGACGCCACCGAGTCCAACGTTCCTCGACTGGGAGCAGGCGTCGAAACCGAAACCGTCTGGGCAAGCTCTAGTCGGGAGGATTTACTAACCTGGACGACGACGCTGGCCTGGGTGGTTTCCTCACAGTCCCTCAGCAGAGTGTAGGTGCAGCGGCCGGGGAAGTGGTAGTAGAGGCCGTCAAAGGTCTCAAAGTTGTACTGACCCCACGACCGACACGTCATCTCCCTCTCAAAGCCAAGATTAGGAACTGGGCAAATGAAATGGAGGAGAAAAGAAATGATTATGAAATTAAGTTCAGTCTATAGAAACGTTAATTTACTTCACACAAGAGAAATGTCACTTATATAAATAAACATACGTGTCTTAACAAATCATTTATAACATACTGTATCTTTCTTAATGCTTCATTAATAATCAATGTTTAGCCATTAGGAGGCAGAAGAAGCTAAAAGAGGCTAAAAAGCTCTATTAATCGATTAAATATCGATTAATAGAGCTTTTTGTGCAACTGTTTTCTCAGTGTCTCGAAACAAGACAGAATAAGGCAGACACTGCACCAATATCAATAATCAATAATGAAGGTATCTCACCCAAACTGGTAGTTTTTGTCCTGTTTTACAAGATAATCAATCAAATCACTTTGTTAATAAGAATGTGAGTTTTTGTAGTGTTGAAATATAGTTGAGCAGTGTTGGAAGTATTCTGATCTTTTCCTTAAGTTAAAGTAGTAATACTACAGCATAGAAATACTCTGTTACAAGTAAAAGCCCTGCATTCAAAATCTTACTTAAGTAAAGTACTAAAAGTAATTAGCATCAAATACAGTATACTTAAAGTACCGAAAGGTAAAAGTATGTATTATGCAGAATGGCCCGATTTTATATAATTGGGTTATAATAATTGATGCATTATGTTTTCATCACTTTTATGTTGCAGCTGGTAAAGGTGGAGCTCATTTTAATTACTTTATGAACTGCTGGGTAGCTTAACCTATAATATTACATCATAATTTAACAAGTTGATTTATATTTTGAATTAATAATCTGAATCTGCAAAGTAACTACAGCTGTCAAATAAATGTAGTGGAGTAAAAATAACAATATTTGCCTCTGAAATGCAGTGAAGTTGAAGTATAAAGTAACAGAAAATGAGAACACTCAAGTAACGTACAAGTACCTGAACATTGTAGCACAGTAGTACAGTATCTGATTAAATGTAGTTAAAAGGAAGTTTGAAGTAACAAACAAAATGGAACAACCCCTAATTTAGAAAACTCACATTTGGCCTCATAATAAGTCATAAAAGGGCAAAATACAGACCTCCGCCAAGGTGCCTGACGTTAAAAACAGATCCCAGCTCACAGCTGGCGGTACCGTGAGGTGGTCGGCTTGTTATTAACACGGTGTGTTTCCATGTAACATATCGGCGGATGCCTCTCTCATTCAGCAGCCTTGTTATGTCTGTATAACGTTACACTACGTTGTCTCTCATCCCGTCAGCTACCGCTTTGTTCTTTCTCACCGCGGACGGCCAGCAGCTCCCGCACACACATCCACACACGTATCACTCTGCTCTCAGAAGGAGGCCGGGTCATGCGTCATCAACGCGTCATCAGTTACACTGCGCATGTGTTATACCCTGTGGTCTTAATGCTCAGGCCGATCGGAATCCGTAAGAAAATTCCTGAATCCGGATCATGATCCGGATCGCCACCAAAATCTAATGGATTGCTCATTGTGCCACACCCCACCCCTCCAAAAAATGTCATTCAAATCCATCCATAACTTTTGGAGTAATCCTTCTAACAGACAGACAGACAGACAGACAGACCAACACCGGTGAAAACATAACCTGCTCCGCCAGGCCAACCCCAGCTGTAATCACCACCATTCCATGTTGTGAAAATAACCCCAATTCTGGTAGTTCTTATGTTATGTTTAAAACATTTAAACTGACTCAAATTGGTTCAACAAGAGGCATGTCAGGTGTGTGTTTTACCTGTCTGACATCTGTGTCCAGTGGCCTGATACAAGCTGCAGTCACATGACTCCGACTGAACGCACTGTCCTCCGTTCAGGCAGGGAAACACACATGGCTCTGCTGAGAGAGCAAACATTTACACTGAATAATCGGTCCTTTTCAGCTTGTTTCACTGATACAAATTTCACCTGAATCTTACCTGATAAATGTCTACTAATTAAAACATTATGACTAAATAAAGACAGTAAAAAATGGCTGACATGATCTAGTTTGTAATCAGTTGGTATTTCACAATATAAGTAAGAAAGAAAAGATAAGATTATAAATTACTGTATCTTCTTTCATGTCACATCAAATCTATGTCAACCGCTCGGAAAGTTGTCTCCGTACATCCACGCTAAACCACTGGCACAGACGACTGACTTTGAGTATCTGTAGGTAGCGATTTTAAGGAAAAGTCGCCATATGTCAGCACTCATATAGAGTTGTGGGGCCCCAGCAAATGTTCCAGTCACTGAACGCACCACCAAACACCAAATGATGGCTCCTCATCCTGCAGTAACACCATCTGCTCAGTGGGCTTACAGCTGGTCTGTTCAGCCAGCCACATCCCATACAAGTGCAGGTACCATACAGGGGTTTGTGGGGGGGCAATTAATCAGATAGAAAGCTATTTTCCTTCTGTTCACTCTGTGAGGGGGAAGTAAAAACACAGGACCCACTTGTTGCTCTATTTAGAGACACATTACACAACTTTCTGGTGCTTCAAAAATGGCATCAGGAGGTTTTAAAACTGTGAACCTCCTTCACCAGAACACCTGTCAGGTCTGCAATGCTTTACACCAAACGCACCAAACAGATCAGATATCTAATATTGTGATTTTGAGTGTTTTCAGGACAGAAGGGAACAGACAAACCAAACTCTGGCTCTAGAGAAAGCCTTTCACGTTTTTATGTTACCCGAAGGCCACCGTAGCTCTCCAACACGCTTGTGAAACTGTGTAACGTGAGCCGCAGAGTGTAAACCTGGTAACGCCAGCTGCTGTCTGACTTCTGTTTTCCAAAGTAGTGTTATTGTGGTATGGATGACCTCTGAGCGAGGCGAACAGCGTTACCACAGCTTTACACTCTGTGGCTCACGTTACGTCAGTCTTGGAAAGGGAGGAGTGAGTGGAGGGGTACTCAGTTGGTTGCATCTGCACACACCACCACTAGATGCCTCAAAATCCTACACACTGTCCCCTTAAGTTGGCTAGTTGACAGCCATAACAACATTTCTGTTTCGTAATCTATAAGGAATTATTCTTATAATATTTTGGGAAATGCACTTTCTTACTTTCTCATTAAGAGTTCTCTTACACTTTCATGTATGTATGCACTAGGTCTGAGCTAGCTATTAGCCTAGTTTAGCATAAAGACTGAAAGAAGTTTCAAAACCAACTTACCAAAACTCTAAAGCTCATTAATTCAACACATTGGATCTGGTTTGTTTATCCATGCACAAACTGAAATGTGAAAACAACAAGTTAGGGAGTTATGTGCTGTAACTATTTCTTGGTGAGCAGCAGGAACGGGTGCAGTTGTTGTTTGTTTTCTTTAAATATTTAAGTTGGTGTCAGTGGGCAACTCGGGATCTGAGAAGTGAAGCCAATGCTGAAGTGCCTTAAAATTGCATTCTTTCTAATAGCAAGCAGGGGGCGACTCCTCTAGTTTTCAAAACGAAGTCAGATTACTTCTCACTTGATTTATTGCCTCAGTAAACATTGTAAACATGAGTTTATGGTCTCAATCACTAGTTTCAAGTCTTCTATCAATACAGCATGATGTTCATTTGTAATGATGGTCCCATTTAGAGTCACATAGACCATAAAGAGCAGGGATGCTTAAGGGCGGGGCTACCTTGTGACTGACAGGTCGTTACCACGGTGTTGTCCGGTCTGGAAGTTGTCTGTGTTTTCCATCTTACAACTTTAACCCGTTCACAGCATGTTTTCAGGTCATGAAAGTTAATAGTAACATTTTGGTCGCCTAAAAATGTCGTAGTCAGTGTTCTTAGCTCCACCCTTTCGTGTCAACTTTCTGGTTCCAAATACTAACATGGCAAACGGGCAAAAACCAAGATGGCAACGGCCAAAATGCTGACTCGAGGCTTCAAAACGGCAGTCTACAAACCAATGGGTGATGTCACGATGACTACGTCCAACTTCTTATAGCCAGTCGATGGTTAAACAGATGAAACACAACGTGTTCGAAGAGCTTTAGATATGTTGGTTGGTAGTGGTGTGACGATTCACTCAGCTCACGATATGATACACGATATTGGGTTCACGATCTCGATACGATACGATATTATAGCAATAATTTTAACAAACTTGAAATTGAAAATATACGACTGAAAAAAATAGTCTTTTATTCAAAAGACACAAAATGCAAAACAATGCTGTTGTTTGCCCTATAGTTCAATTTTTTTATGGTATCAGGCCTTCCTCCTGTCCTTCTGTCCTCCTCTCCTCCATCAGTCAATACAGTCCTTCCTCCTGTCCTTCTTCTGCTGATGTCACTCACTGCTGCAGGTAACGTTAGGGCTGTAGGGGGGGCTTTGTCTCAGCCAGCTGATCAGATACCAGTAAGATACATGACAAACTAACCTAACAGTCTGACCTACACGCCTACTGCCAGCTTTAGTCATTTAAAGTCATTCACAACTCAAATAACTTACACAGTGTTCAGAGTTAGCTGTTAGCCGCAGAGCTAATGCGCTCTGCTTGTGTGAACAGCAGTGGAGGATGACAGACAGCGGACAGAGCAGATTGAAACGTTGATTTCCTCCATGTTTAACCGTTTCATCGTGTTTATGCTTGTTGAACAGGTGTAATAACGTATCTTGACTTTAACACTTGCAAAATTTATTGCACTTACTAACAGCAACGAGCGCAGCGTCAACTCGTCTCTCCACCACGGCCTCTCGGATCAGCTGTTCATTGACTGCGCTCTGTGTGTGACTGGGCCTATGAAAGGAGGCTGGGTCACAGGCGGACATGGCTCTGGGGGTATGACACATGCGCAGTGTAACTGAAGCTGCGGCCGTGTTTTGCGATTGGTTCAATTTCGGCGAGGGCAGACCAGACTTTACTGCGCATGTGTTGTACCCCAAGAGATATGACTCGTACTCAGCCTCCTTCCATAGGCCTTGAACAGCAGCAGGAAGAGGGTACAGCTTCAGCCCCGGAGCCACATATGTACATAGTACCTATTATGCCCTGATATGGCGATCCAGTTTCTTGTTTCAACGATGCATACCGTCACGTTTTTATATCACGATAATTCGTGGCACGATATTTCGTCACACCCCTAGTTGGTGGGCATATGTTTATACCTTCGGACACAGCCAGGATAGCTGTTTTTCCTCTGGTTCCAGTCTTTAAATAAGCTAAGGCAAATACTGTTAACTCATGGCTTCACAGACATGAGAGTGGTATCTATCAATCTAACCAGAAAGCATATTTCCCAAAACTAAATTTTAAAATTTCAGACTTTGGCGTCCCCCAATGGTGGTCTCAAAAGGGACACTGTGGTAGCCAGCAATAAACACCGATACCTCCTCCCCACAGACCTGAACTAGGAATACTGAGAGCTGAATGCAATACAGACACTTGACTAGTTTTCACCAGTATTCTCTCATTGTTTGTTATGCCATCAGATTAAGTTGAAAAATGATATAACATAGTGTCTTTAAGTTTTAATTCTCCTTATGAAACCTTTATAACCTACCTTGAATCCTACGAAACGATGACCTCAGTCTTCCTTCGCCTGCCTGGCGAGCCAGTGAAATGTTAACTGGACGCTCGTCTCCGTTGACTGTGTTTCCTGGTAAACCAGATGATGATTGTTTGAAGGCATTGAACTGGTCAGGGGATTGGTCAGATGGTGTCGATTTTGACAGTGATTGGTTATGTGATGTTGTGAAGCTAGATGATAAGTGGTGTGATGGTTTTGAGGCGTTTATGGATTGACTAGCTGCTATTAAAGTGGTTGTGATTGATTAGAAGATGTTGAGGTGAGTGATGATGGTTTGGTGTTTTTGAGGCCGGTTGTTGATTGGCTCAGTGGTGTTTGGCTGGATGATGATTGGCTAGGTTTTGTAGTTACTTCCTGCTGAATGGTCAGATAACGTCTTGGCTGGTGCACTGCTGACTGTTGATTGCTGGCTGGCACTGTGTTGGTTGGTGAGTGGCTGGATTTTGCTGTGTCGGTTGATGACTGACTAGTTGGTGTCTCCTTTGTTGTGACTGGCTGGCTGGTGCTGTACTGGTTGGTGACTGGCTGGCTGGTGCTGTACTGGCGGTGGCTGGCTGGCTGGTGCTGTACTGGTTGGTGACTGGCTGGCTGGTGCTGTACTGGTGGTGTTTGGCTGGCTGGTGCTGTACTGGTTGGTGACTGGCTGGCTGGTGCTGTACTGGTTGGTGTTTGGCTGGCTGGTGCTGTACTGGTTGGTGACTGGCTGGCTGTACTGGTTGGTGACTGGCTGGCTGGTGCTGTACGGGTTGGTGATTGGCTGGCTGTGCTGTACTGGTTGGGGTTGGTTGGCTTGGTGCTGTACTGGCTGGTGATTGGCTGGCTGGTGCTGTACTGGTTGGTGATTGGCTGATTGGTACTGTTTTTGTTGGTGATTGACTGGTTTGTGTTGTGCTGGTGGTGATTGACTGGTTTTGTGTTGTGCTAGTTGGTGATTGGCTGGCTGGTGCTCTACCTGGTTTGGTGTTTTGGCTGGTTGGTGATTGGCTGGGTGATAATATTCTGATGGCGGTTTGACTAGATGGTGCTGTGGTAGCAGATTGATTGGTCAGAGTTGAGGGTCCATGAGGAGGTCGGTGTCCTCTCCGTGTTGGAGGACGTCGTCAGGTTGGACACAGCGGTCCGGCTGACCAGTGAATGACTGGAGGAAGACGTGTTGGTTTCTAATGCAGCAGCTGCTGTCTGGAGGTCCTTCAAGGAGAGAAACTGTATCAATAGTTGCAACCATTCAGTCATGCAGCCATAACCTGATCCTACCTAGCAATGTTTCAGAGCCTCTTCCAACCTAATATATTAAATCTGATCATTTTCCATATCGGGCCTTGGCACCGTTTGGCAAAGAGAGCAAGGAGCCAGTTTCCGCAAACCAAAATTAAGTCCTTGAAACGCAGTCTGATTCTTTTAATTAATTCCACGAGTTTAATATAAAATCAATCAAATCTGAAAAAACAAGCTCAGCTCTCAGGTGACAGATTAATAAAGATTTGATTAAAATGTAAGACACCGAAAGCTTTTTACAATTCTGTGTTTTGTTGGGGGCAAAAATTCCTCCCAGAATTACGCTGGTTGTTGCCAAACCAGAGTCTGGACTGGTGAGGACGGAACCGCTGGGAAACGAAGAGGCTTGAGAGAAAAGAGCTGTCATCCAGCCTTCATTAATGACTCCTCTGTGACTTCCAACTCAGCTTTCCCATCCAGGTCAACAACCCCAGTGTTTTCCCCATTTTGGATGAGCTTTGTTGTATGCAGCGAGGGGATATCTATCGAGTAGTTTGCTGAACTAAAATATGAATTCTTGCTTAATTCACTATGCAGAGCTGCTGAAAAAAAATATTAGGTTAAAGCTAGAATAAAACTCTGGGGTAGACACTGAATATCTGGAATACTTTGGCATGAAAATTGTCAGAATTTGACTTTCAGATATTGAAAAGAAAATATAGAGTAACCGCAGCGTTAGTTTAAAAACATTGGCATTCAGAAACTGTCAGTCGAACGTTGTTTCTACAATTTGAGCCTCCCTTGATACCTGAGACTCTAAAACGAAGGCTTTCATCTCAAGAGCGCGACCAAAGCAGATGGCAAAGGGTGAAGGGTAGGGAGGTACAAGGGGTGTGTGACTATGAATCATTAATCACTGATTAGTATCATAGATATCGATACTGAGCAGGTCAAACACAAATACAGCAGTGTCGACCCAGATGATCTGGCATGAGATATATCAGCTCTCTTTACCAGTGACCTGCGACCTGTGCTAATTGCTTTGTTCGTTCACTAACTCCCTTTAGTTTGGACCGGATTCTCACGCCTCTCTGAGCCAAAGGGAAGCCGGACAAAAGGAGCGACCACATTTAGGCTGATGGAGGCTCTGATAGTGGAAGAGTGAGACAACAGACCAGCTACTGTATATTCCTGCTGGGACTCCCTCACGTCTGTTTCTGAGGAACAAATGTCACTGTGGACAGAATGTACGTTTACGTGCTGAAGTGCACGTCAGTAGGGAACAATGTGCATTATTAGTTCATATTGTGATCATTACGTGTGATCTAGGTACAGTTTCAGCCTGGTCTCACGGGAAATGTGTACATTTTTGTGCGCAGAAATACACGTTTTTCAAAGACACATAACATGTATCTTTGTTTGGATGTTTGGATTCAACCAGCATGAAAATAACTCTAAAATACCACAATAAAAACACAAAAATACTGTAGGTGACGAGACATTTTTGTAATTGAATTAAAGTCAGATTGTATTTATCTTTAAAATAATGGCTGCCACTTCATGTAACTCTACGATACAAAATGTTGAGAATCTGCATCTATAACTATACCGTCCCACATTTTATATATATATATATATATTACAGTATACACACACACATACTGTATATATATAATATATACACATTTTATATATAAATATATATATATATTTAACATATATATATATATATATAAAAAATGTGGGACGTATAGTTATAGTTGCAGATTCTCAACATTTTGTATCGTAGAGTTACATGAAGTGGCAGCCATTATTTTAAAGATAAATACAACTTGTATATAAATTATATATATATTATTTTTTTTATTTATATATACATATATATCAAATATATTATAGAAATATATAATATATTTCTACTGTATATATATAAATAATATAAATTGTCAGTGAATCTACACCTATAAGCAAATAGTGAAATTATTGGAAATTTCTACGGGAACATTGTTAACAGATTATTGGGATAAAAGCCCTTCAGGTGCCGGTTTGTTCTTTTCTTTTCACCGGCTGTGTGTTCTGGTTTGAGCGTTGCAGGTTTTTTTGGTGATCTCTGTGTGGTTGGTAATGAGCGTTGCAGGTTTTTTTGGTGATCTCTGTGTGTTGGTGTGAGCGTTGCAGGTTTTTTTTGGTGATCTCTGTGTGTTGGTGTGAGCGTTGCAGTTTTTTTGGTGATCTCTGTGTGTTGGTGTGAGCGTTGCAGGTTTTTTGGTGATCTCTGTGTGTTGGTGTGAGCGTTGCAGGTTTTTTGGTGATATCTGTGTGTTGGTGTGAGCGTTGCAGGTTTTTTGGTGATCTCTGTGTGTTGGTGTGAGCGTTGCAGGTTTTTTGGTGATCTCCGGCTGTGTGTTTGCCGCCTGAAGCAGCTCCATCAGCATCAGTGATCAATGCGGCTGCCTACCTGCCCTCCCTGGGAAGCGGTGTCCCATTTCTGCTGCTTTATCCTGCTGCTCCCGCTGCTGGGACAGAGAGAACAACGACAGGTTTGTTCCTGCTGCAAGTTCCCCCCCCCCCACCCCGACACCACAAACCCACCACCAACCAGGAACCAACCAAACCACCAAAAAACCAAACAACCCCCCCAACTACCAATCAATCAAACAAACCCTGCCTGCTCTACCGAGTACTACTGACAGAGGGACTCCTAAATCAGTTACAACTAGGCTGCAACAAGTCTATTTAATCTATTCACTATTTTCTCAATCAATTGATTAATCGGTTGCTCCATAAAATGAAAGAAAATAGAGAAAAGTGCTTCTCGCAATCTCCCAAAAGCCCAAATTCACATATTTCACTTGATGTATTTTGTGCGACCACAAAATATATTCAATATGCTATCAGAGATGATATAATAGGAATAAAAATATTCGTTCACTTTACTTTCAAAGACAAAAAAACAAACAATTAATCTTCACATTTGAGGAGCAGTGATCAATGCATTTGGCCAATTTTGCTTAAGAAATTAGTTAAATGATTAATCGATTATCCAAATAGTTGCAGATTAATGTTCCGTAGATCAACTAATTGATTAATCAACCAATCATTTCAGCCCTTGGATATTATTATTTAAGATATACTGTATATCTTAAATAATAATACTGTATAAAGGCTATATGCAAATTAAAACCATTTTAAATTATGATAAAAATATTTTTTTTAAAAAACTACATTGCTATTAATATATATATATATATATAAAAAAGATAACTCACTTATTAAATTCATTCCAGTTAGAAATGTTCTCTCTCGCAACACTCCAGGACAGATGCGCTGAAATCAGGTAAAAAAAATAAATTGCAGGCTACAAATAAATAACTAATAATTGAGAAAGTCAATGTGACTCCAATAAAAGGAGATGAAGTAAAGTGTAAAGTAAACCCAGATTAGGACACGTTGGGCTGTATAAAGCACATGTAGAAGGTCACATTGCTGATATTTATTCTAAACTCTTTGAAGAAGATGTAGAGGTTACATTGTGTATTGTGAAACACATCATGTTCTGTGCGGTGGAAACAGCAGATCAGAGGCTCGTGCGTGGAGGTGACTCACCTTGATAAATGAGGATAAAATACAAAGATAAGAAGTGAAGCAGCCTTTTCCCGCTCCGTCTTAAATAGGGATCCATTGGTGTTTCGCGGATCCGCAGTCAGTCGGGTTTGGACAGCATCACCTGGTGAAAAGCCTCGGGCTGGTCTCCCGCTGCTCCATGCGCTGCTCCATCCGGATCATCCCCGAGCGGCCCGCCGCGCGCTTCAAGAACCGTTGCACCTGCTCATTAGCATAAAATATGCAGGGGGCGGGGCCGAGCCGGGGAGCCAAACAGGTGCTCTGCTGTGGAGAGATGATGATGATGATGATGTGACCTGCTGACTGCAGAAAACACATCTGAAACACACACATCTGAAACACGCTGACACAAATAATATCATTCAAATATAAATAACTAAACACCAAACCCAGTGAGATGTCTTCTGTCTATTAGTTAGAATAGAAGAACAACTTGATTAAAACAGAACATAGACACCCAGAGTTGAGTTTAAAGCAGCTGAACCCGACAGGTCGAACTGAGCAGCCGGGAGAACAGCGCCCCCCTGTGGTCCACAGTCAGTGGAGCATCACAGCAGCCTGGGGAGGGAATGGAAAGGATCATGCAAAATTTAAATGTGTTCAAATAAATAAATAGATTCAATTGTAAAACAGAAGTGGTGGATGGACTGAAATTGAAACACAGCAGAAGTCCACGTTTGCATTTGTAAATTATTAGATCTTCTACAATTGTATATTCTCACCCTACATCATGGATGATTTTATCAAACAGTGGTATATGTTCTGTCGCAGGAGATGATTTAAAGGTCCCTTATCGTGCTCATTTTCAGGTTCATACTTGTATTTTGTGTTTCTACTAGAACTTGTTTACATGCTGTAATGCTAAAAAAAAACAAAACTTTATTTTCCTCATACTGTCTGCCTGAATATACCTGTATTCATGCTCTGTCTGAAACGCTCCATTTTAGTGCATTTCAACGGAATTGCAACGGAATTGCGTTGCTAGGCAACAGTTTGGGTCAATGTTTACTTCCTGTCAGCTAATATTATTTACATCCACTGCAACAGGAAATAAATTGGGACACATTTAGAATGTTTATGTTTAAAACTGTGCAATGATCTATATATTGTGTATTTGTGACATCACAAATGGGCAGAAATCCTAACGGCTTGTTTCAAACGCACAATTTCTGCATACGGGCTGTGTGTATTTCTCCCTATATTGAGCATTTTGATAGTTTAACAGTATTTATATATAACACTTAAACCTGCTTTATAATATATAAGACATGAAAATTTCACTTTTTACAATATGGGACCTTTAATATTTAACATCATGTTTAGGTAGGTTCTGTTGAGGCTGTTGCTGTGCGCGGTGTTATTTTAATGTGCATTATTGAATAACACTTCACAGCTCTATTTATTGGCCTGAAACCAATGGTCTGGTTTTAATCAACTTTTTAAATAAAGGGTTTTCAAATCTTAATTATCTGATCCATAACTGCACTACAACTTTACAGTTTACTTTCACATTAGAAATTAAATTAATGTAGCCTACTGAAAAGAAATATATATATATATATATATATATATGTATATAAATACAGGGGGGAAATAATTGACAGATTTAAACTGCAAAAATAAACACTGTGGTTGCTCGCCTTACTTTCTCACTACCGCCACCTGAAAGCCAAAATGTCAACTGTGCACGCAGACAGACTGTCAGGGAATTTTCTCAGTGATAAACACATTGTTTTCTGAATAATATCTTTGATTTCAATGATCTTTATTAATGTGTTGTTCATTAAATACAACATTTAAAAGGGACTGTACGTAGCCTTTTACACACATAAATTGTTTCTTATTGCCAATGTGTGAACAGGTTGTAACTTGTAAAAAATGATACCTTCTGCGACTTTCTGGGTTTCCTCTCTCAGCCTGTAGACTGCTTTTAATATGAAGAACCCCGGCCCGTTTTTCCGTGAAAATCCAGCTGATGTGACGTCATGCACACCCGTGATCGCCTTAGTCGTAGCTAACGTTCAGTTAGAAATGGTTTCCCCTAACGCCAACAAACAACCAGCCCCCACCACCACAACTCAGACTCCAACACAAACTCCACAGAAGCACAACAGAAACAAAGTTATATCTAGTGAAGCCCGTCTTGCAAAACAGGAATGTGACCGACATGGGGGGAAAACTATAGTGTTGTGGGAAAATAGCAAAGCCAGTGCTAAGAGTGTGTGTGCACGTGAGAAGTGAGTGGTGAAGGAAGAGAGAGAGAGCGGCGGTGAGTGTGTGAGAAAAGGAGCGAGCAGCGGAGCAGAAGAGATAGTTTAGCTTTGAGAATATCAGTGAATGTTCAGTGGGAGTTGCAGTATGAGCAGAAATAAATGCTGCAGCTCCTCAAGACCATCAGAGGTTTCCTATGTCTTGTTTCCTGCTGCTGAGTGGAGTGACAGGGGTTAACTCCGGAGCGAGTAATGTTATCGACTCCCAGGCCCAGGAGACCAAAAGTACAGGGTCTCCCCTGGTCCTTCTGACCACGGTCAGGAGGCTGAAGCAGGAAAAGTTAACACTAGGATCAACATCGGCCTTCGATTCATGGAGGGACCTTCGTTTGGTGAGCTAACATTACTGTCAAGCAGGTGAAATACAGAGTGATATCAGGGTTGTAGCTGTCAATCACATTAAGTCTTGTGTGTGTCGCCTCACTGTTTTGACCGATGCTCGATCGCGTCTATGTCGTGCGAGCACAAGCATGAGCAACAGGACGCTGACTGTCGTTGACTTATCGGCCATACGTGTCATTTTTAACGAAACATTTCTGATTCTTACATTGAGTCCCTTTAAAACTGGGGCCATTAGTGGCGTTCAAATATTTAGGGAGGACTTTCCAAACTAGGGTGTTTCAAAGTGATATTATTTTCCTTTTTCTGCATGACCTTTCCTCTGTTGCTTCTCAGACTGTGTCAACCTGATTTAAACCTGAACATACAACCTCCTAACAACTGACAGGAAACACCCTCAATATTGCAGAGTTGACCCCGGTGTCACAGGTGCACAGACTCGTATTAGCATGTGAACGTCTGGTTTTTCGGCAGAGGAAACGCTTCCTGCGTCTGTCTGTCTGTCTGGATAAAAAAGGCCTTTGACTGACTGAAGCCCTCAGAGACCCCAACAGGCTTTGTGTCACCCAGCCAGGAGGTGTCTGCTTTCATAAATGGAAACAGGAACCAGGAGAAGGAGAAGAGGGGGTTTAAGAAGAAACATTCAAACAAAAAAAAGTAAGTGATTTCAGATTGTTTTGTGCGATTAGTCTCTTAATCTCTCTCACGCACGCACGCACGCACGCACGCACACACACTTCTTCAGCTCCTTGTCTTTACGGACAAACTGAAGCATCCTTCTGAAGCATACAAGGTTTTGCCCCATTTCTCACACACAAACACACACACACACACACACACACATGAAACCTGGCGCCTGCTTTGTGCCCTGCAGACTGCTCATTAAAAACGTCCCATAAAATGACTGTTTGTTTTCTGTAGATTTCTGCGTTTCTGCATGAAATGAGATGTTTGTTTGTTGCAGGAGATGAAGAATAAGTCTGCTGTTATTTCATCTCTAAACACTCAGACCCATTAGTTCCTATTGAGACGGAAATCTCAACAAGTCTACAGCCATGCTAGCGGCTAGATGCTACATTAACATGCTCACAATGACAATGCGAGCATGTTGATGTTTAGCAGGTTTAATGTTTACTTCCTTAGTTTAACATGTTAGCATTCTGACATTTGCTAATTAGCAAAAAACAGGAGTTACAGCTGAGGATGATGGGAATGTCATTAATTAAGTATTTTCCAGTCGTCATAAATCATCCAGCAGTCATAAAGTTTTGGTAAAAATTTTGACCAGATATTGTCGCTAGGTGAAAAGTTAAAGGAGCAGTGTGTAGGATTTGACAGCATCTAGTGGTGAGGTTGCAGATTACAACCAACTGAAACTTCTCCCGTGTGCCAAGCGGCACAGCTAACGGGCCAGCTAGCTGGCTAGCTTGTCCCCAGGCGGAGGGAGCGTTTAGACCCGGCGCTGCCGCTGGCCACCAGTACACTGTTCGGCTCATTTTCCGTAATCAGAGCAGCTCCAATGTCTGGTGGAACCGGCCCAAGAGCTAGCCAGCCAGCTGTCCGCTAATCTTGCTAATTCCATCACGAGTCAATGCCACACTGATTATAGAAAACGAGCCAAACAAAGTCATCACTGATCTGGTGATAGCAATGTGCTTTCCTCCGCTGGGACA
This sequence comes from Sebastes umbrosus, assembly GCF_015220745.1. Lineage (NCBI taxonomy): Eukaryota > Metazoa > Chordata > Actinopteri > Perciformes > Sebastidae > Sebastes > Sebastes umbrosus. The sequence goes on from NC_051270.1 coordinate 41,024,764, forward strand.
AGAGTGTGTGGATGAAGCATTCAGATGTTCAATTTGACTCATTTACATTTTATGTGCCTCATAACGTTACGACTACACTGCACGCTTAGTCGTCGCTACGGCAAAACCTCACCTCAGCAAGTCGGTTTAGTTTATGCGTTAGTCAGCCTGCTACAACGGTCACTATGGTAACGTACACATAAAAATGGCCACCGTCCTGACCATCCTGCTACGTTGATTGGAATGGGAATGTCCGTTCTACTCCTATATTCTGTTTCTATGGGTCAGGCATTGACCTTGGATGGTTAAGATTAGGATAGCGAGTTGGGCAGCGAGTCTCGCAAGAGTTTTTGCAACTTGTGATTTACCTTCTAGACCCGACCCTAATAGATCCCCCTAAATGCTACACACTGCTCCTTTAAGAGATCAGCATTTTTTTAATCACGATTCATCCTGAGGAGAACATGAATGTCTGTGGTGCCTGTGAATTGTACTGCGTTATAGTGGCATGTGTTTCTATTAATTTGTCCACCTTGTTTAGATCAATGAGGGTAGACTAAATAGTAATGTGAGCGCCACAAACCAAATCCTCCAAAATGACCACACAGTTGAATAAACACCTCTTAAAAACAATTCCAACAAAAACAGTAAATGAGAACATTGATGAAGGAGGATTTATTGCAGGAATGTTGTACTAGTTTTAGCTACAGGTGTACCTAATGAACTGAGTCTTCTCTACCTGTGTGAACAAGCCAAATTCTCTCTGGAGTAAAGTGGCAGCACGACGCAGGAAAGCAACATGCTGAACGCATCTTCAACTATTTAACTAGTAGAAACACGGCAGACTGTAATCTATACAAACTGTACAAGTAGACCAACAACAAAAGAAAATCAGGTGCAAAAGGTTAACATTCATTGTTTGGAATTGATACCGTATCGGACACCGTTAACTCTTGCGCTCGCTCACAAACATAAAAAAAAAGGCAACAAAGAAATTAAACATTCAAAGATCACTGAGCTGACGCTTCCTCCTGTTCCTGGTCCTATTTCTGATTATATCATCATGGGTTTGTTTAATGTTACACAGAAGAGTGAGAATTAAAGTACAGGAACCTTCTGCTAATCTATATGGAAGATGAGTTTTTATTTGACTCCAGTTACCTTCAGATAATGAGCTAAATCAGGTAACTGACAGTCAATGCAGGTATTAATTAAGATTGTCTAATTCCTCTCCAGTTTAGCTTAGAACGGAAACAGCAGTGGGACAAAACTTGTGATCAGTTAAACAGATTTGAGACAGGAGGGAGAATGGGAGGAAACATAGTAACGATGACAACCTTGCAAATTAAAATTTGAAATGTTTCTGCATTTGGCCTTCAAATTAGGAATCGTTAGCTTTGATTAAGACAGAAATACTTAATCTAACTTTAAGCTCGATTTATGCTTGCCGCAACTGCAAGGGTCGCACGGCCAAAGTGACGTCACCATCAGACACGTCCCTTTGCAGGGGTTCCGTGCGGCGGGTTTTCCCCCGTCTGCGCACATCCAAATTGTTCCAACCACACAGACGCAGATGGGCGGACAAAAGAACTTTGAGGAGCTTTGAGAATGTTTGCCGCAAGGTGAAACCTGCACGTAGTATAAAAGACTTAAACGTTTCCTCGTCACAATTCCACATCAGCTCATGTCCGTGCAGCCGTCTTTGTGGAAAGTATAACCGAAGATTTAGGGATGCACCAATTTATGGGCCGCAGATCGGTATGTTTGTTGGGCTATGTAAGTAATGGTATAGTGCTGTATAGCAGCTGAAAAGCTTTTGAAGCTGTTATTTTCAAAAGAAGAATCTTTTTCAGATGAAAGACGGTTATACATTTCAATGATGGCTGAATGACTTTAAAACAGTTCAGTGTTTTTATGATAAGGATTTGTTTGTTTGTTTCGTGGCACAAAGGGGGAATAAACAACAACAAAAATATTGGCATCGGCTATTGACCAAATTGTTACAATCGGTGCATCCCTATCAAGCGTGGAATCAAAAAGCAACTAAAGGAAGTCACGATGACTTCATCCTTATGTCCTACAGAAGTATTGAAGTCGTGACCTCATGATGGGATAAAACAAATAAACACCAGTCCATCTTCTCCCCGCTCAGCTGCTGTGTTCATTTCAAATCAAAGGCCAGTTCTTCTTACGCAGACTGAAGACATCACATCTTGAAAAAAGCTTAAAACTTCTCACTTTCTACACATCAAGGAATTAAAAATGCATTAATATTTACAGAGTTTTGTTCATAAATGATAAATCCACCCTTTGAAAGATTTGATACATTTGAAAAGAAGATCGCCGTCAGAAAAGCTGGAATATGTACAGAATGTAAAGAGTGTCGCCAACTTAGAATACCTTTCTGTAGGTTTGTTGTTTCTTTTAGATCATCAGGCGACAAACAGGCGACACCATCAGCCAGACGAAGAGATTTTGTATTTTTGACTAGAACCTCATCACACAACCAAACTGAGCTTCTGAGCTGGACACAAACCAAAATGATCTTTCTGTTCCTTTCCTGCTTTTACTTTCCTGTTTTTAGATTTAAGATGATGAAATACCTCTTAAACAGCAGAACAGAGGGTTAACACTGCTTCTTTGCTGTGTTCAGTGTGTGTGTGTGTGTGTGTGTGTGTGTGTGTGTGTGTGTGTGTGTGTGCGTGTGTGTGAACTCGGTGATCTTTGGATAGAGTCCTGCACACTGCCTGGCGTGCTGCGTTATCTGGGCCGGTGGTTGGCGAGCAGGAAGTCCTTGTCTTTGCAGGTGAGGCAGAGTTTGAGGTTCCTGAGGGAGCCGCCGGCGGAGTAAAATGCCCAGACGCCCATCAGGAACAAGATGACGTAGGTGGGAACCAGGCTGGCCACGTAGTCAGGGTTCTGGAAGGTCTGCGTGAGAAGACGAGAAACAGATATCAACATGGAAATACATTTGACTACATTTAGTGGTATCCTGCAGCTACACCACCTCATCAATGTGGCCTTTTGCAGGTTTTTCATTTTTAGTAGTGCCATTTTCTGTATTTCCATGGAGTCTGCCGTCTCTGAGCAGCTGTCAATCACTCGTGAACTCCGACCAAACAGTCAAACTAGGCAGCGCTGATCAAATATGAATCAATATTCTGTTACGTTAATGTCTATTTCTCACCCCAGATGTTCTCAGAATCATCTTGTAGTATACTGTTCAGCTGTAAAATGAGAAAGTTTGTGACATGGCAGCCATGTTCAGATCAAGTTTGGGAAAGACCAAGCACCGCCCACCAGCCGGAGTACAGCCAATAGGAACAGTCAATAGGAACGCGCTCTCTGAAATGGCCTGTGATTGGCCAAAGTCTTGATTTTCTAAAGCCTGAAAACAGAGCCATGAGGAGGTGCAGAAGTCTAGTTTTCTCACAGAACACTTGATTTACAATATGTTGACAGGTTATTATGGGATTTTTGCCCAATGATGCCAAAAATATTCTGCCTACAGCAGGTTTAAGCCACAAGACTAGAGCTGGTCGGATGATGCCGAAGCTCCAAAGCTTGTTTCACTCCTGTGAAGCGCACTGTTTTAGTACATTGTGTCAGAGCTTGTGCGAAATGTAGAATATCACCTGATTGATGAGGTCTGAAGCTTCAAACGTCACTGGTGTTTCAATCAGTTTGACAGTTTTGCAACTAAACTATGTGATCGGCACCAGGGCATGTGAGCGGGGGAGCGATGAGAATTTCCACTCCTCGCTCACGGAGCTGTTCGTTCCCTCTGCTACCCCGCTCAAAGCCGCTACGTTCAATATCCCTCTGCGCTCAACTCAGATTTTTCTAAATGCTTCTAATGTCCATCTTCATATTTTATGACATCACCCTAAAAAAATCCTTGATGATTCGCCAGATTAGGGCTGAACGGTGGTGCAGTGGTTAGTACTGTCACCTCACAGCAAGAGGGTCGCAGGTTCAAATCCAGCTTGAGGCCCTTCTCTGTGGAGTTAGCATGTTCTCCCAATGTCAGTGTGGGTTTTCTCTGCTTCTCCAGCTGCCTCCCACAGTTCAAAGACATGCAGGTTCGGTTCATTGTCTCGTAGGTGTGAATGGTTGTCTGCTTCTATGTGTCAGCCCTGTGATAGTCTGGAGACCTGTCCAGGGTGTACCACGCGACCCTGAACAGGATAAGTGGTTACGGATAATAAATGATTCGTCTGATTAACTGAGCCAGTCTTTTTTTTTATTAAATAAACTTTTTTTTAATGAATATAACTCATCAGTTTCGTTTGATTGCTGCTACACCGTCCCTTTAACACAGGTGTGTGGCGGCGAGTTGGAAAGCACACGCATGTTTTTGAAAGGCTAAACGCCAACAAATATGGACTCAAGCAGAATATTTTGTTAGATTAAAACACTTTTTTCAATAACTGTTGACTTTTGGACTTTACAACATTCTGGAGTTATTGGAAATGTTTGGGTCACACAAGTCTGAAACAATCATACGCAGCCGCCCCGCGCAAAATACACAGATTCCGGGTTGGGCTCACTCGGGCGTGCTTCAAATTCATGATGTGAGCGGTACCGGAGCAAAATTGGAGCAAGAGATAAGGCGACGCTCTAACTTTTAAAAAAATCTGCTCTGCACTCCATCCAAAATCCTTTCACTGTGTTTTTTATTAATTATTTGTTTTGTAACATATTGCACAATACCATCTACATTTAATTCAGCACAAGTATTATGGATTTAATATTATATAACACACGGGCTTCTGTGACTTTTATTGCACACATATGAAAATAAGACAATTCAAATCAGTTGTAGTGCTTCGGCCCCAGTCATGAAGGGATGCTGTAAGTTTTACAAGCCACCAGACGTCACTGTGTTTGTTTGATGCCCAGAAGCTTCAAATCTTTTTTTCAGCACAAATAGAAAGAAAGTCCCAAAGTTTCACCATCGCCTTCGACCCCCCAGCAACACTCACCAGACAGGAAACGATGAGGTGGCTGCTGACGACAGCGGCCACCGCCCACCAGCGCTGCTTCTCGCAGGCGTCAAAGAAGACAACCCCCCAGAACATGTGAAGCAGGATGATGGCCATAGTCATGAAGGCTGAGAAAGGAACAGTGTTACATGCTGGATTCTGGAAACTCTAACTAACTTATTCCTCATCAAATTCACATTATTGCTGCCCCCACTTTTCGTTAACTCTCCTTTTGACAACCCAGAGGAAAGGGGTGGGAACAACTTTACAAACTAAATACATGCTTTTGCTCATGATGTCAAAAAAACAAAGTACACACTGTAGCGGACAGCTGTTTCATCTAACAAATGGGAATGTGGGCATTGGTACCTGAGGACAGGAAGTAGTGCTGAGAGTCTCCGTGGATCCCGACGGTCCCCGGCCCCACAGAGTCTGCCAGGATGTTCACCACCGAAAACGCTCCACTCATGAAGCCGAAGCCGAGGCCGGATACTGAGGCAAGACAATGAGGACAGTGTTTTATTCCACTCCACTGCATGGACAATATTAGCAGCCGGTTTAATTGATCATGGGGTATATGTTGGCCGATTAGCAACGAGAAACTGCAGTACAGAAGTTATAAAATATATGTTTAAGGTAATTAAGAAACGGAAACCGTGTCTCACTCAGATCAGAGTTGTGATCAAGATCTTATGGAGGTCTAAAGCTGCCATTATAATAAATTAATTAATTGATGACTCAAATAAATAAATGAAATAAAGAAAGAAATGTATCAAATAAAAGTGCAGGTTAATTTAAAAGAATAAATAAAAATGCACAGAAATAGAAAAATGAAACATAACATTTATTTGACTACTTACTTATTTTTTTATTCTTACTTTATTTTTCTCTGTTTACATTAATTTCTGTTTTTAGTTATTTCCCTATTTATGCATTTCTCTATTTATTTTTTTCTGCTTTTATTTATTTCTCTATTTCTTCACCCATATGTTAATGAAGGGGCTTGTCTTGATGGTGTCACTCAACAGCCACTGGTTGATGAATTTGAGAGTTCACAAATCTGTAAAACTGTACCTGTCTCGCCCCCCCTTATTGACATATGGTTGAGGAAATACAGAAATAAATAAAGGCAGAAATAAATAAATGGCCGGAGTCACTGCTCCTCTGCCTGCCTTCACTCACACACCGCGCGTTCTCGCTGTCTCGCTCCACCTCTAGACGTGCATGCTGCTCACTCCACACTGCAGAAGAGCTGGTTTAGCTCTGAGAATATCTAGTGAATGTACAGTGGACGTTTGTGCAGAAATAACTGCTGCAGCTCCTCCAGACCAACAGAGGTTTCCCGTGTCTTGTGAAGTGACGGGGCTCCGCAGAGAGAAACGTTATCTTCTCCGACCGGGTGCCGGTGTCTCCCTGCGGGCGCAGTCGGGAGGCGATAACGTTTCTCTTCCTGCTTCAGCCCCGGCACCGACTCGCTTTTGCTGAAGCAGGAAAAGCCAACACTAGGATCAGCATTGATTCATGGAGAGACCTTCGTCTGGTCAGCCAACATTACTGCCAAGCAGCTGAAATATAGAGTGATATTGTGCTTTTAGCTGACGTGTGTCGCCTCACTGTGTTGAGCGATGCTCGTTCATGTCTATGTAGAGCGAGCACAAGCGCGAGCAACAGGACGCTGACTTTAGTTGACTTAACAGCGACACCTGTGGCCGTTAACAAGCATTTCTGAAAGTTACAAATAGTCCCTTTAAGGGACTGGATTAATGTCTTTAAGTATCCCAGCGAGTTGTTTTGTGCTTCTGTGACGTTGGGGGACTTGAGAGATGCTGATTTTAGAAAAACAAAGCAGCAGAGACCGAGATACCTGACTTTTAGTCTGTAGTATGATGCATCTTTTGTTAGATATTCCCAGGCCAGTCTCACGTTTGTAACGCAGGCTTTCCACTCAAAATTTCAGAACCACAGAAGACATAATACTAGCACTAATACTACTAGTACTTCCATGACAAATAAACTGAATTTGATGTGTAAAATCGGTGGAGTGCCCCTTTAAACAATGAATACTTGGCAAATTATCAGTTTTTTAAACCCTCTTCAGCTGGAATAACACTTTGTCCAAATCGCCATGCAAACACAGTCAGAGAGTAAAAAGACAGATAGTGATGTGAAGTGAAGACTAAATGTACCGTAGGCCAGCTGCCGTATGGAGATCGGCATGGTTTCCTCTTGACTGAGAGTGAGGAGGCCTTCATTCGCTTTCCTGCAAGAAAAACCTGACAGATCAGCATTTCAGCTCCTAGTTTCACTGTGTGCTGGAAACAACAACATCAATTAGGAATGTGTATGTCAGTCAGAGGAAGATGATACGCGCTTCAACAATGAAGCTTTACAGGAAAAAGACGAACGGTGGGAAACTGGAACAAACTGGGACACCAGAGGGACAAACACGCTGGTAAACTACTAGTCAGGGTGTGATGATGATGATGATAATGAAAACTCCACTTGATCTACAGGGTTCAATTAAAACTAAATCTTTTTCATTTCCTGTTATTTTTCATGCAGATTTGACTTTTTTCCAACAAATAACTCCAATACACAATTATTACCTCAGCTCGGCAATGAATATCAGGTGGTCTTTACAGAATCACATATTGTACACTTTCTTCTAACATTGACCTTTTTAGAGAGAATGCCACAGGTTTTAAGTTTTTCAAATGGCCACTGGTTTCCATCTTTCATTCCAGACTATTTTTTAGAGATGAACGGATTAGTCGTTAGTTCATCCATTAGTCGTTGGTCCATCCATTAGTCGTTGGTCCATCCATTAGTCGTTGGTCCATCCATTAGTCGTTAGTCCATCCATTAGTCGATAGACGGAAAATAAATTTGCAACTATTTCTAAGTTTGTTTAAAGCAAAAGGTCACTGGTTCTAGCCGATCAAATATGAACATTTGATGGTTTTCTTTGTCTATGATGAGAATAAACTGAATATATTAGGGTTTTGGACTGTTGGTCGGACAAAACAAGACATTTGATGACATCCCCTTGGGTTCTGGGGAATTGTGTTGGAATTTTCATAAATTATTGACATTTCATAAACCCAACAATTGATTGATTAATCAAGAAAATAATCAGATTAATAGAGTTGCAGCCCAAAACCTAAAATACCATCATACTTACAACTTGAGAGCACATTAGGGATGCTAATTTTGAAAAGAATTCTGAACCGATAACCGACCCTCGTTAACCGATTATTAACCGTTAACCGACAGGATTAGTGCCTCGCATGCAGCGGTGCTCCAGCTGCAGTGTATGAGCACAACAGACAACTGAGTCCCCAGCAGCCCCTGTAGCCCCTGTAGCCAGCCGTGTAGTGTCGTGGACATGCAGTGTGTGTCCCTCCCTGGTAGTTTTGTATGATAAAAGACAGCACCGGCCATTCATTTCACTTCAGGATAAATGACAGAATATTACACTTTAGTGGCCTCTAGTGGCTACTGTTGTTCATTAACATAAGCTTTGTCCCAATTCCAGACTACATACTAACTCTAAGCAGTGTGTGACAAAATTAGGTACGTTCAAAACAAAACAATGCACTTGATTTTTGGATGTGCTGTTCATGGACACTATTGATGCAATGAAGGCACAAAATAAAAGCTGGTAAAACAGCTGCAGAAAGAGCTTAACAAATTCGTTTTAAATCTTTAGAAAGATATTTTGGCAGTGGCATTTTCAAATCAGTTTGATTGACTTCTGACTGCTTTAAGTATGTTGATTTGTTGTACACTAACTACACAGTAAAAAGTAGTATATAGAATACTGTATACTGAGTACAATTAGTATCCCTCCTGAAATCAGAAATGCTTCATCTCTAGACACTTTCAAAAAGCATCTCAAGCACCACCTGTTCATCAAGGCCTATGACCTTTAACTCTCCCTACACATCACTCTTTTAATTACCTGGTTTGATTTATAAGTATGATTTTGAGTGCTCTCTTTGTAAAGCGTCCTTGGGTTTCTTGAAAGGCGCTATACAAGTCCAATTTATTATTATTATTATTATTATTATTATTAGGGCCCGAGCACCGACAAAGTCGGGTCCCGAGGACCTATTGTTCTTCTAATGATTATTATTCTTATTATTCTATTGTCTTTGAGCGTGAAAACGAGGTGCTTGGGATACTAAACGCGTTTTGAAATTTTGCACACGTGTCAGACGTGCGTGAAATAAATATCTGATATGGGTTTCGTGCTCGGGTGTGGCAAATTGGCTCGCTAGCGCCCCCTGTTGAGTAGCCCCGACGACACGTTTCACCTAAATTTATGAAATTTGGTAGGTATATGTACCATAATGAGACGTAAATAAAACCCTCTTGGAGGTATACCGTAAACCCAACAGGAAGTCGGCCATGTTGGATTTTATGGCGTTTTTTTACCATACCCAGGCGCTGTACTTTAACGAACTCCTACTAGAGATTTAACCCGATCAACTTCAAATTTGGTCAGTAGTATCTTAAGACCTTTGGGATGAAAAGTTAATCAAAGATCAAAAAGTTATCGAACTATGTTGCCGTGGCGGCGAAAAAGCGCCTTTCGCCAAGAAACAGGAAGTTGTTGTAACTTTGTCGTACATTAACCTATATGCTCCAAATTTCTCATGCCTGATAAAGGTCCCTGTCTGACAACATCCATATGCAAATTTTGACTCACAGTCATAGCGCCACCTGGTGGTAACAGGAAATATCATGTTTTACACATTGATGTACTCTGCCTCAGAAATTAATCACATCTACCTGAAACTTGGTCAGTAGTATCTTAAGACCTTTGGGATGAAATGTTATCAAAAGATCAAAAAGTTATCAAACCATGTTGCCGTGGCGTGGCGGCGAAAAAGCTTCTTCGCCAAAAAACAGGAAGTTGTTGTAACTTTGGCGTATAGTAACCAATCTGCTCCAAATTTCTCATGCAAGATAAAAGTCCCTGTGTGACAACATCCACATGCAAATTTTGGCTCGCAGTCATAGCGCCACCTAGTGGTAACAGGAAATATCATGTTTTACACGTTGATGTACTCTGCCTCAGAAATGAATCATATCTGCCTCAAATTTGGTCAGAAAAGCCTTAAGACCTCGATGATGCTTCCTTTCGAAAATCTTAACTTTCTATCGAACGGCAGCACCGTGGTGGCATGGCGAATTTTGATGAGTCGCCACGACACAGGAGGCTGTTGTTACTTGACTTTAGATAGTCCGATCTGCCCCAAATTTCACAAGCTGGATAATAGTCCAGGCCTGAAGACATATATGTGCCATTATGAGTGAAAGTCATAGCGCCCCCTACAGGAAACAGGAAATGGTTGTATACTGCAACCAACCCTCATAGAAGTGCCTTTACAGGACGCCCCACATGTTCTCAACAGGTCATATCCAGCGCCACACGCTCCAAGCAGAAAATAAACTCTAACTGTTGCTTACGATGTCCGACTTTCATGAGAATGCACGACAGCGGGTATCCCGACGTGCGCGTTCCCCCGACGTGCGCGCGTGGGCGAGGGCCTGATCATCGCTGCTTGCAGCTTTAATTATTATTATTATTATTATTATGATGTAGTATGGATTTTGGACACAGCAGCATCTTAGTTGATCTAATAGTTTCTGCCATCAGGATTATATCTACATTTTCCTCCCTTCCTTCAGTTATGTTAAACTTCTTACTTAGCTTAGCTATTCTAAAAAAAAAGCAGTGTAAAAAAAAAAATCCACTGCTGTCACAAAAAAGATACTAAAAATCAAATTAAACATAATAAAACATTCAACTCTACAATGAAGGATGTGATGGAAATCTGATGACAATCATTATGATGGTGAAAGACTTAGGACCAGATGAAATGATTCACACTGAATATTAGGGATGGAACGGTTCAGGTAAAAAATCTGAATCGTTCAGTTCTCTAGTCACAGTTCAGATCGTGTATGAATTGTTCGGTTCATTTGAAATAAGTTATGAGGCCGATTGTGTTTTATTTCATGTAGAGTTAGGCTCCCGTTTATTGTCACACTAGAAATCAAGGCCTCTGGAAGGAGGCTGGGACACGGGCGGACATGAGTCTTGAGGTACGGGGCTTAACACATGCACAGTGTAACTGAAGCTGCGGTCGTGCGTTGCTATTGGCTCAATTTCGGCGAGTGCAGACCAGATTTTATTGCGCATGTGTTGATGAAGCGTGACCCAGCCCCTTTCACGGATGAAGTGCGGCTGTCAGTCAGTTTAGGAAATGGCGAGTAGACACAATAAAGTCCAGTTAGAGGATCCACCAGCATCGTTTGGCTCTGCTGTATGGAGCATTACAGATTTAGTGTTACCATGAAAATGACGGGAAAAAAGTGGTGGAATAAACAGTGACTGTGTGAGCACTGTGCAACACGTGTGGTGATGCTAGCGGCAACACTCCGGGTAGAAAAGAGCAACTCCTTCTCCCCGCAGCATTTAAACAGCCTCTACATGCAGACTCAGATTCAGACTCAGATTCAGATTCAGACTCAGACTCAGACTCAGACTCAGACAGGGTAAAAACATATAGTGAAAGATATGCAGCCTTATGGAGTCGTGGAGGACGCTGGATTTCAACATATGATTAACATAACGTTACTTGAGCCGCGTTATACACTTAAGCAACACAGTAATTCCAGCAGCACAATCCCTGTTATGTGTTTTATAGTTATTAATTATTTTTAAATAACACGGTGGCACAGACATCCAACCATATTCCCTCAAATACTGCACTTTGTGAGTGGAAAAACTAATCTTTCAATTAAGAGCTGATAATCAGGGAATTGAGACATATGTTATACTGTTCTTTTTTTTTATTATTATTATATTTCTGGTTGAGCTTATGCTTAAATATATGTTGATGGCCTTAGTCTATAATTTCATCATAATTATATTAAAATAACAAAGATGCATATTTTTTTGCACTAATGACTGTAGAAGACCTATTCTTTCAATTAATATTTTACAATGAAGAAGTGTTTATGTTCCTTATGGAAGCCATACTTTTGTTAAGGCAAACATTTGTTAACTTATTTTTGCCAAATAAATGAAAAGCATGTTGAAATCACAACCGAAAACCGTGATATGAACCGAACGGTGAATTTTGTGAACCGTTCCATCCCTACTGTATATAAATCTGTCAGTGAGACTGTGTTGAGGATGACAGTGTGTAAAACAGTCAGACAGCTGTGGACGACTCACTTGAGCAGCTTGTAGTAAGCGAAGCGGAAGGTTTCCTGCAGCAGGACGGACAGCACCACGCCAAAGATGAGGAGACCTTTCTGCTGCGTCGCGCTGTCCTTATTACTGATCTGAACCGAGATGAACCACACCAGAGAGGCCAGCAGCAGAGACACCAGCCAGAAAAACGCTCTGAGAAGAAAAATAAATAGATACACAATTAGATATATGAAAAGGGCTCAGGACAGGCAGCTGTGACATTAGTTCAATTATGAGGGGATTGCTGAATGTGTTCTTTAGTTTGCTTTCAGTCCAATAATTTTCTGTATATATCCAAATGTTATAACATCTATATTTACCTGTTTATGTTTTATTAAGACTTCCTTCAAGTCGTTGTAGTCACAATTAGCTGTGAATGAGGACACAGACATGCAGCCTTAAAGTCTAAATAAATGATCTAACTCAGGCACTTCCCACAGGGTATTCATTTTTCGACAGGTTGTTCATTTTTGGCACAACACTGGCCTGAGGATCAGGTACCAAACCAAGCTGAAATGTCCTCTATGGCTTACAAGAGACAGCAGGACAGGAACGTTCATTTCATAGTCATTGACATTAGGGGTGTAACGATTCATCTACTACATCGATGTATCGATTTATGTTCCTACGATACAACTACATCGATAGGTACTCGGCAAGTTGTCCTTCACGGGGGACGTATATCGATATAAAATCAATTTGAAACGCAAAAAATCGATTGTATGGATATTAAGGATTTGCGCCTTGTATTCAAGGACGACAAACAGAGTTATATGAAAGTGTTTTTAAGCATTTGTATAAGTAAAGAAATGTTAAACGTAACTCCGGTTCTCCAGACATGCGGCAGCTCTGGACTCCTCCTCTCTCAGCCGGTAGCGGCTGGAGGGAGATGAGCAGCGCTCTGCATGAAACGAATAAATAAAATGTGTACTTTTACTCTGATACATTTCCTACCTAAAATGTGTACTTTTACTCCACTATATTTCCTAAATAAAATGTATACTTTTACTTCACTACATTTCCTTATAACATGTGTACTTTTACTCTGAAAGGTAACGCAAAATATGTTTGTTTATTTCGCTCTTTAAAATGTCAAAGCAGCTGTGAAACGTCTGAAGTCACTGTTAGTTACGTTTATGCAGCCTGGTTTAAGTGATGGACGACAATCCGTGCAACTCACTAAAGCCCTCCTTTACGGTTCCATTATCAGACACAATATCAATATCACGTTTCATTGTCCCAAAAAATGACAGTAAAAAGTGAATGGGGGTCTGAATCCAGAGCAGAGAACAGTACTGTTCTGAATCCAGAGCAGATAACGGTACTGTTCTGAATCCAGAGCAGAGAACAGTACTGTTCTGAATCCAGAGCCGATCACAATACTGTTCTGAATCCAGAGCAGAGAACAGTACTGTTCTGAATCCAGAGCAGATCACGGTTAGCTCATTAATGTTGTGTTTGGTTTAAAAGCTGAGATCAAACTTTTACTGGATATGTGTGACAGCAAGCCTGGACAGATTAGTATTTACTGAAAGTGTGACTAGTCAAAAAAGAAACTAGCAAAAGATGTCCGGAAGTGGAAGCTAATAGCAGCAGCTAGCTAATGATGCGCTCTGTTAGCTAGCCAGCTAGCTGTGGTAAACACTGGGTGGGTTCTATCTCATTAAACACGACAGGATCAGCCTACTGTGACGAGGATCAGTTGATTATCACCCCGCTGTGGTGAATATAGGTTAAAGTCTCACCCTGCTATGAGGAAGATGACCCTCAGCGGCTCCCGGGCGATGGTGAAGAGGAACAGAGAGATGGCTGGGCCGAACGCGATGAAGGTGCATCCGAAGAACACCGCCGCCGTCATCCTGCTCTCTGCGAGGGGGGGGTCAGCGGCCAGCAGCGACACCTCAAACAAAAGCCTCGTCTTCTTCCTTACAACGGGGATAATGATAAGAACAGTAGCCTGCTGGTGGAGTTGATGGTCTGGATCCCTCTTACACCATGGATGGATACAGCAGCGGATCACACGGTCTGCTCATGACGTCACATGACCGAAGGGAAGGAACAACTTCTTCTTCGTGGGTTTTAACGGCGGTAGGCAACCAGTGTCTGAGCTGCATTACCGCCCCCTTCTGCTGCGGAGTGTGGATCACAGATTAAATCCTATGCATTACAGCAGCAGTGGGTAGAAATGAAGCAAATATGATTCAAAAAAGTTATTTTTATAAAACAGTCATTGTATCCTGACAGTAGTGCATGAGACAGGTAATCTGAAAAAAATCATGTCCCTCTGTGTCTTCTGGTGTCCTCCGGTGTCCTCCGGTGCTCCTAACAGCATCTGCAAGATTTCACAGACCGAAGGAAAACAACCAATCAGAGCCGATCAAACGGTCAAACTAGGTTTCAAGGTTCAACGTTCTTTATTTTACATTTCTGTGTACTTTCATACATAAAAACTAAATATTGTTTCCTAGTCCATCTGTCGCATACATACAACAACCAACAATAACAATCACGACAGTAGACAATCAGACAATAAATGACAAGTATTGTCTTCAGTATTAAAAGTATGCGATAAAAAAAGACTGTCCAGTATTAAAAAGGTGACTCATCTAGTTTATTATAAATAAATAGATATACTCTAAGTAAAAAAATAAAGTTCCACAGTAAGCAGTGCAATGTCATTTGGTAAGGCTGTATTAAAGTGGCCAGAGAGAGAGAGAGAGAGAGATGGGCAGGTTGGCTGATGCAGTTCAGTTCATGGTTGTATTAAATTGTTTGGTCGGGGCAATATCTTGCTATTGTTCAGAGCCCTGATTGTTTGGGGAAAGAAACTGTTGCACAGTCAGGCAGACCAGGGGTCTCATTTTTAAAACAGAGCGTAGGATCCATACTAAAAATGTATATGCGCACAAAAGCCGAAAATGGCGTGTGCCAAAAACAAATCTGACTTCTAAAACTGTGTATACGCACACCTGTAGGCAATGTTCCCTTTATAAATCACACTCCACCTGGAAATGTGCAAATGTGGAGCTGCCTTATATTCCGCCCCCCTTCACGCCCACATTCAGTCAATGCAAAGCACCTCATGAATGTTACTACATAGTACTGAGCCTGTTGATCAGTAGAGCTTTACTGTGACTCACGGCGACTACCGAGAGGAAGACCAAGAAAAGCATTTTTTCTGACACAGAGATGGAGGAGCTTGTAGGTGAGGAGGTCTCTGAACACTCGTTCCCTCCTGATTCTGTCATTCAGGCCACGTAGTCCTCAGTGCCGGTATATCCACCAGCACCACCATGCAGCATGTAACGAGTGTCACCGCTGTGTTTATATGTTTACAGCAATCAGACTGATCCATTCACAACTTTCCAAATGATCAAGACAATCAGTAATATCCCCCACCTGGATATCATTAGAAATGGGAAGTTTGATAGGTGAACACAATTTATTTGTTTAAGTTTTTATGGCGAACTTGTCCTGCATTATGATTAGGACTGATGATGATGATGAAGATGTGGAGTGTAACAATTGTGTGAGAGCTGTCACTGGCTTTATTTACTCACTTTGTGCAGGTGGTGAAGATGTGCCGGGTGGAGGAAGCAGAGTGGCGCACCGCGGTGGCGCACTGGAGACATAGTTGCATCAGATAGCTGTTTTCACTTTGTCTATGTATACTGTGATGAAGGACATGTTCATTGTGTGTGTATCATTGTTGTTATTGTGTGGCTGGTATTTTAATAACACTGCTGTTTTAAATGTTTATGATGAAGTGGATCTAAAGGTAATGTGTGATATTGTGAAATTTAATGAGTGAGAGGCATCATTATACGTATAATGATTACTCTCACATTTAATGTCTACAGTCTGGCTTCAATTCACCACCTCACCGTCTGCGTCTCCAGCTTCCCCCTACCTCGGTGCCTCCACAATGTGCTTGCGCATGGGTCAAAGTTTCTGTACCGGTGCGCACATTCTCCGTCAAGTTTGTTTTTGTAGATCACAACTGTTGCGTGGGAAGTGGCGTACGCACATTTCAGGCTGCGTTTTGTGCGTACGCAACAGTTCTAGATGAGACCCCTGGCCTGGATGCACTGAAACCTCCTCCCAGATGGTAATAGTGCAAAGAGGTGGTGGGAGGGGTGAGAGGGATCGGCTGTGATGTCAGTAGTCTTTCGGACACAGCGTGCTTTGTAGACGTCAGCTATGGCGGGCAGAGTGACACCCGTGATCCTTTCAGCTGCCCTTACTATCCTCTGCAGGGACTTACGGTCTGCGCAAATATATGATTTCCCTGCACGTCCCCTGACTCTCCTCTGTCTGTTTGTATGTCTGAAGTTCAGCTCTTGGGCGATGGAGAAATCGCCCCGAGCAGGCGGATCTATATAGCAGCTTAGCCAATAGCTGATTCAAGCTCTGAACGAATTACATTAAATTCAGCCAATCAGCGTCCTCAAATCTGATATGAGAGGGGCGCCCCAAGCAGCCAGCTACTGCTGACGTCAGGCTTTAGAACATCTAGCCCGTGACAGGAGACTTTGACTAATCACAGGTCATTAGAGAGAGAGCGTTCCTATTGGCTGTACTCCGGTCATGTGACCAGAACTTGGCGTTCCTAGAGTATAATACACTCTTGTGTGTTATACTTTATTCTAGCTTCTATCCTAGCTTTCTTATTAAGCTTGTTTTTATTTTCTAATCTTTAAAGTTTTTTTGTTTTTATAACTGTTTTAATTATGTCTTAATGTTCTTTTGCACTTGCAATGTTCTTGAATGTCTATGTAAAGCACTTTGAATTGCCCTGTTGCTGAAATGTGCTATACAAATAAAGCTGCCTTGCCTTGTCGATGCCACTAACCAAAACCCTATTCCTCGGAAATGTTTTAGCCTTCCTTGGCATGTAGAGTATACACATCTTGTCCCAATAAAAAGCGTTTAACATCTGGTAATGCAGGTGTCACTCCTTTACGATCCCCGACCGCTTTGCGCTTTGCCTTTGGCCTTGGCGAAGGTAATACTAAGTGTAATATACCATATACTGTGATATTTTCTTAGACGGTTATCATACCGTTACAACCCTACTTGCAACCCGTGTTCTGTATATTTCTATTTCATGATTTTTCAATTATCATTACGAAACACACAAAAGCATCAAATGATTTATTTATTCTATACACATTGCCAACAACATGAACTGACATAATACACAGAAATGAATAATACTGGTTAACAGAGGAACAACACGCTGCTGTTTAAGCTTCTGTCTGGAACATCTTCTTCCTGCCGTCCATCCCGGCCTTGTCTTCAATGTTCTTCCTCCAGTCGCCCGATTGCTTCTCCTGCAAAGAAACACACACACAGACAGATTCAAATCACTAATAATAAATAGTGAAGGCTCTCTAAGTGAGAGCTGAAACCACAGAAACCAGAGGAGATAGAGGAATTAGTCAAACCAAAATAAAATGTAATTGTGCTGTAATTGTCCTTCAGTGTCTAATAAACACACACCTCCTCTTTGACCTCCTTCTTGACCTGCTTCAGGTTGGCTCTCAGGTCCATGGACACTTTATGTTTGGAGCCCAGCAGAGCGGCCAGCATGGCGTCGGCCGACATCCGCACCTTCTTCAGGGCCGGCTTCTTAAACTTCCCCTTCAGATCCTGAACCTTCAGCTTCAGGTCGTTGATCTGACGGAGACAGAGACATTTACTCAGACCACCTGTCAGGGTGTGTATTTAAAGATCTACAGTCTGTTTCAATGGAAAATAGGTTGTCTTGATGGATAGATACTTGTTTACAAGACCAGCCTTAATATGTATTAATTATTGTGCATTGTTTCTGTGGACAACGACGGGTAGAATAATAAAAAATGAGACAATAATTGAGGCAGCTCTGACACATGATCCAAAAGATCAAATTTAAATGACTAGCTCATATGTATAAAACATGGTGTTATTGAAATCAGTGGACACTTTATATGGAAATAAGAAACAAAAAACCTGTGGCAGGACGTCAAACTTGAAGAAGCCGTACCTCCTTATTGGACATTGTTACTTTGACCTCCACGTCGTATCGGTCCTCGTCCACCAAATCAATCTGCTTGTGTAGTTTCCGGCACAGTTCCTGGTTGTTGTAATAAAGAAAAGAATAAAGAAAAGAGAAAGAGGGGAAGGACGAGCCTTCAATAGAAACTTAGCATTCTGTCAACATTTGATGCTCCTGTCGGTGTTATTATTTTGTGTTTGACACAAAACAGGTAACCCAAATTAGAAAAATGGATCCCTGCACAAAGCTGCAGTATTCCCAGAAAGGAGTTAGGTGTTTGACTTTTGAAATTGAAGCTGCGTTCATTGACGTTTTTCTCTCTTTTTTGGCCACTTTGGGGGCAGTGGAAGCAGTTGTAAACACAACACAGACACATTATCAGATTAGAAAGTTGTTGGTGAACTTGTTAGCAAATATTCACTTGTACATCTAGCAGATACAGAACAATATCATCATTCATTTGGAGTCGTGTTTCTGATGAATGTAAGTCCAATAGTCTCTCTCTTTTAGCTCTGTGTTTGGTCTCTACCGACTCTTGAGAGAAATATCCTTCTCTTTAGTTGTTAAACGCTCCACTCTATGTTTACCACTCTGTCGTCACAGGAAACAGCTGCCTGCTGTGACTGGAAACGAGGATGATGTGCAGTAAAATCAAACGATGAGCTGAAGGATGCAAAAAAAACCTCTGAACTGCATATAGTCATTTTATCCATGGTTGATTTTTAAAATATTAAAGGTATAATAATGGAACTGTTGTCGGTTGCTGTTTATAAACACACAGAATTCAAGCCTGAATGAAGAGAGGGAGTGGCGTTATTGAGAACAAAGCAGTGAAATAAAATATTATTTTCTGACTGTTTCATGGCAGTTACGTTCTAAAGCACAAATAACACACAACTAACTCTGAACACCTCCGCACAACCCTGCAGGAGGGTGCCGAGTTGCAGGATTTTGAATGAATGCAGCCGAAGGGCAGCTTCATCCTGTCCGCTGTAGCTCAGCGCTGCTCTCTGTCAAACTAATGACACGGAGAGGCAGAGGAGCAGTGGGAACACTGTCTGGAGCACACACACAGAAAACACAACCCATTCTCATCTGTCAAATATCACCGCTCTGTATCTGTCAGAGCTAAAGCGGGACTTGTGCCTCGGTACTAGACACCAAGAAGAGACCCGAAGACAGAAAAAGTACAGGAAATATTATAGCGCGGCTCAAGTAACGTAACGTTAATCATATGCTGAATTCCAGCGTCCTCCACGACTGCATAAGGCTGCATATCTTTCACTATAAACCTCCCTGATGCAGTAGTTGTGTTTTTACCCTGTCTGAGTCTGAGCCTGAGTCTGAGTCTGAGTCTGAGTCTGCATGTAGAGGCTGTTTAAATGCAGCGGGGAGAAGGAGTTGCTCTTTTCTACCCGGAGTGTTGCCGCTAGCATCAACCACGTGTGTTGCACAGTGCTCACACAGTCACCGTTTATTCCACCACTTTTTTCCCGTCATTTTCATGGTAACACTAAATCTGTAATGCTCCTATACAGCAGACTCACTCACTTGAGCCAATAGCAACGCACGACCGCAGCTTCAGTTACACTGCGCATGTGTTAAACCCCGTACCTCAAGATTCATGTCCGCCCGTGTCCCAGCCTCCTTCCATAGGCCTTGATTTCTAGTGTGACAATAAACGGGAGCCTAACTCTACATGAAATAAAACACAATCGGCCTCATAACTTATTTCAAATGAACTGAACAATTCATACACAGATTTTTTATCTGAACCGTTCCATCCCTAATATATATATATATATACATATATATATACAGTATATATCTCAATGAATCATGTACAGGAGGCATGATGAAGCCCAAGAGGAAGTAGTATAGAGATATGATTGAGGACAAAAATGTCCTCCCTGCTGTTCGTACTGTAATACTGTAATACTTGTAGCACATCCAAATGAGCAAACGTCAGATAAGTTACTGGAATTGTATTTCTCTCTTGGCAATGACAGCTGGACAGTAAGAGGACAATGTCAAGAGAGACTACCACCAAACCAAAATCAGAAGTGGGGGGACCAGTGAAAAGTGTCTCCAGTGGATTTTAGAGGATGAAAACAATGATGGGGTTTTGTTTGTTTGTATTGTTTGCGTTCAGCAGTCGGAGCTCCCGTGGGAGTTTTTGTTTTCCCAGGAGGCCCCAGTGGCAAAGACTCATGGTAGCTGCTGTTGAATGTTAAAAAATAAACAATATGTGTTTGTTAAAATAATATGTGTTCAAATGTTATTGGCAAGTACAGTAATAAGCTCATTTAGCTTTATAGTCTCTACAGTCCTATAAACATCTGCCATGTCTGTTCAGTTTGTTTTCCTCCACCCAGCATCTAGGGTGATGGAGGAGGTTTACCTGGAGCTCCTGCATGCAGCCTGGGATGGAGAGGGCGGGGCAGTTCTCCTCCATGTGCTTCATCTTCTCCTCCTCGTCCTCCTGCGCCTCCTCCTCCAGTATCGCCTCAACGATCTGCAGCAGCAAGCTCTGAGAGGAAAAGGAGGAGGAGGAGGAGGAGGAGGAGGAAGAGGAGAGAGTTCAACGCACCGCAGCACCAGGCTGACGCTGAAGGATGACCAAGTCTTGATCAAGTGTTTGTTTATTAGGAGGACAAAAGTTGTTGTTTTTTTAAAACAGGTAAATACTGCACTTAGTCAAATGTTTTTTAGTCACCAAACAGAAATACATGAAACTGGATTAAAGCATAAAGAGCTGGTAAAAGCTCAGAGAGGCTGAAACGTTCATCACACCCCGACATACGGAGACAGAAATAGTACCCTATCTATTCTAGTGCAGCTACTTTAAAGGAGACATAATTAAGCTCATTTTCAGGTTCATACTTGTATTTAGGGTTTCTGCTAGAACATGTTTAAATGTTCAAAAAAACACATTATTGTTCTCCTACTGTCTGACTCACCCTCTGTCTCGCCTGTCTCTTTGAGGAAAAAATGCATTTTTAAAGCCATGCTTACATGTATTTTCTTCTTTTCCTATCTTTTTCATACTTCTTTTATTCTGCCATTCTTCATTAACATCCTGGTTCAACAAAGATATAATATTAAACTAATTATAAAAAGAAATTCTGATATTTTCCTCACCAGTTAAAGACTACAAATGTGTATTTTGTTCTAAGGATGACCATGCAGTCATTTCCGATGCACGCACAAATATGTCTTGTTTTAAATACATGTAATAGAAATCCACAAATATATGTATTTAAACGTATTTGCAAGTTTCATCAAAAACATATTTGGATGTTGTTACAATTATATAAAAACTGTTGAACCTGCATTTAGAAACTGCTTGTTATGTGTCAGCTGCACTGCATTTGGGTGGGTTTATGAGACTCCCCTGAAGTGCACTGATCTACAAATGCATTTTAACCTCCGCCAAGGCCGAAGGCCTAGGAAGGAGGTTATGTTTTCACCGGTTTGTTGGTTGGTTTGTTTGTTGGTTTGTTGGTTGGTTTGTTTGTTGGTTTGTTTGTTTGTTTGTCGGTTTGTTGGTTTGTTGGTTTGTTGGTTTGTTGGTTTGTCCGTTTGGAGGATTACTCCAAAAGTCCGAGATTGATTTGAATGACATTTTTTGGAGGGGTGGGGTGTAGCACAATGAACAATCCATTAGATTTTGGTGGTGATCCGAATCATGATCTGCCTTCGGGAATTTTTTTTAATAACTCCGCTCAGCCTGTGCACCACAGGCTTTAGGACATGTGCAGTGTAACTGATGACTGTTCATGATTCTTTCCTTCTGCCTACAGAGGGACAGAGACAGAGTGGGGCGTGGAGGGAGGGGGGGGGCACCTGTAGATTCTGCGTTTTTTCACATTAAACTCGGTGAAATTCCAGTTGAGTTGGACCAAAGCACACTTGGTGATTGTTGGAAAGAGTAACGACGACGGTTTAGGGGAGTTTTATTTAGTTTCTGTCCAGTTTGAATGAAATGTTTTACGATGCTCCGCTACATACAGCTGATCTCAACATAAACAACAATACAGGTGGATGAGGGCGCAAGCTGCACGGAGAGGGGGGGCGATCGACTCGGGCATCTTGCCGGAAGTCTGCGCTCTCCAAGTGCCATTCTAGTTTTCAACAAGGTATCATCTGTAGCCAAACAGATGTCTCCCTCCTTATCAGCTAATCACATGAGCGTGTCCCCCTTGAGGGTGGATCGAAAAATATTTTTGTGGAGAGAATCATTTACGTATATATAAATCAGAAAATACACTTGTGAATCCTTCTGTGTGCATTTGTGAATAGTTTCATGGTGTTATATATTAGTTAAACATGTTTACCCTATTCACATGTAGTGTCAAAATGTCTGAAATTTTACAATAAATATATTTAAATGCCATTTTCTCAAAAAATAAAAAATAATAATAATTTATTCTTAGACTCTGAGGCAGAAATCTCCATCTTACATTCACCAAACTTTCCAGTTTTAATCCTATCTATATTCTGTTCATATATCACTCATAGCCTGATTTATTCAACATTTGATTCCTAATACCATGGTGAAAATAGTTTTTTGTTCTTTTATGGCAGTATTTTCTGGTTTATGGAGAGATAAAAAGAGATATCCAACATTCCCTCTGTAAAATCTTTTGACTCTAATATGTCAACAAAATGAAACAAGACTTTTGAACATGTCTTTATCCAATGTTTGATTTCTTTTGTAGAAATGTATGCATATTAGCACATATTTAATACAATAATGCCTCATTTGCATATTTAAACATAATATTTAATATTTAAGGTAAGTAATCAACTGGGGAAGTATCATGGTGATATCTATTAGTTCAACATTTTACCCTATTCACCTGTAGTGCCTCAGTTTTAAACACCAAACTTCAGGCCTTAATTACCACCATGTTACTCTACCTTGAGCTGATTCCTCCGGCTCGACGACATCTTTTTCCTTTAAGAAACAGGAAGGAAGGAGAAGGAAAAGGATTAACAAGGATTCTGTGAGTTTTTCACAAAGTCTCCAAAGTTCAGATCAGGACTTACTCTGCCATCCTGACTGCAGCTGATTCCTGAGAGATGAATGGACATAGCACAGCTTTCTGGTCTCTTTATAGACGCTGGTTCTGTGTGTGTGTGTGTGTGTGTGTGTGTGTGTGTGATCGACCAGCAGCAGTTGTCTTCAGAAGCTGTCGGTTGAATTCCAGACAGAGGGGTCGATGGCGGCAGCTGAGCCTCGAACAGACGCTTCAGGAATTTTCTTCTGGAAGCATCTTTAGACAATGTGGGACCCTGGTGTACCCTGGGGAGGACTCTACACAGATTTAGTTCAGATTTGTAGGGTTTATCGTACATTCTCTTGGTTAGGGGATACATCTCACATAAAGACCAAAACAGTGAATGTATTTGCTAACAAGTATTGTGTGTGTATCAGCCTGATATCTGTTCTTCCTCTGTGAGTTCCATTAAAACACATCATTGAGCCTCACTGTGTCACTGGGTGACATGTTCCTTCATCACCATGAACACACACACTGGACTTTATTCTGACTCAATCACACATCCACCGTCCTGCTGCCACTAATACACACTAGAGCACCACATGTGGATTAATTCTCCACTGAAAATAGTCCCCAACAAAGGCAGATAAAGTATACTCAGTCTTTATTTCTTTGCACTACTTGTATTGTTTACAACTTCGAGAACACTTGACTTGTATATAGACATTTTATTTGATTATTGTTTTCTTATTTTATTGTTGGTCATTGGTGCTTTTTATATATATTTTCATTTGGGCTGTCAATCAATTAGAATATTTAATTGCGATTAATCGCATGGTGGTCATAGTTAATCTTTTTTTTTCTATTAAAATGTACCTTAAAGGGAGATTTGTTAAGTATTTAATACTCTTATCAACATGGGAGTGGACAAATATGCTGCTTTATGCAAATGTATGTATATATTTATTATTGGAAATCAATTAACAACACCAAACAATGACAAATATTTTCCAGAAACCCTCACAGGTACTGCATTTAGCATAAAAATATGCTCAAATCATAACATGGCAAACTGCAGCCCAACAGGCAACAACAGCTGTCAGTGTGTCAGTGTACTGACTTGACTATGACTTGCCCCAAACTGCATGTGATTATCATAAAGTGGGCATGTCTGTAAAGGGGAGACTCGTGGGTACCCATAGAACCCATTTACATTCACATATCTGGAGGTCAGAGGTCAAGGGACCCCTCTGAAAATGGCCATGACAGTTTTTCCTCAACAAAATGTTGCGTAAGTTTGGTGCGTTATTTAACCTCCTTCATGACAAGCGCTAGCTTTAAAACTGAGCCCGTTACAACCTAAAAATTGCAAGTTGCGTTAAAGAGATTAGTGGCGTTAAAAAGAATCTGTGTTAACGTCTTATTATCACGTTAACTTTGACAGTCCTAATATTATTTTTTTCACTACTTGTGTACACAACAGTCCTGTCTATTCCTCACCTTTATTTTGTCCAACTTGTTCCTAGCTGTTATTTCTATTTTTATGTGAGTACATTGAAAGAGATGCATAAAATCGGAGTCAAATTCCTTTTATGTATGTACTTGGCAAAATAAATCTGATTCTGATTTAGTAGGAACCAATGGGCTTGACGCTGAGTGACACAGACAGGAAGTCAGCGAGTATTAAGAGATGGACTAACACGTTGTTTCTGGTCTTTGTATAAAAGTCTGAGTAAAACCTTCAGAGGGAACTGTAAGTAGCTTGTGATGCACTCTACTAACTCTACTAACTCTACTATCAGGAGACAAAGTCTGATATTTATAAAGAGTCATCTGTGATACTTGAAGAGAAAATAAAAGCAGCCAACACATGATCTTCTACAAAGACAATGAAAGCTCAGTTTCCTAAAGTGTGGAGGGGTTTCTGTGTGAGTCAGCTCAGCTGTAGTCTGGAACAGCTGACGGTTGCTTTCATCTGTCTCTGTGTTGGTTTCATTGCTGCTATTTCACTGACAGTAATGGGGACTCAGCACAGATTCATTCAGGGAATATAAAGACATCTTGCTGGATAGTGACTCATGTAAAGTCAAACATTACAATATTTATTTGTATTTGATCCATTGGTAGTCAAGTGTTCAAGTAACAGCAGGTTGTGCTTAATGTAAAGAAGATATAATAGATGCTGTAACTTCTGCCACCACCAGCAATATAATGGAGGTGAATTACATTTTGTTTATGGTGCTCAAAGCATCAAAATATGCCGTTAATACAGATAAAACAAAGTGATTTTATTAACTGTAATACTACCTTTGTCATATAGCGCCTGTCTTGTCCATGTGAGGAGGGCTTTTTCTACATAGATCGCACAAAAAGACGTCTGACAGATCGCCTTGCTGACCATAAATATGCCATCAGAGTCAGGAATTGTGACTACTCCCCCATGGCTAGACACTTTAGTGAGTATCATAGTGCTACTGATGGAAGGGGGGGGGGACGGTTTACAAAAACTTTACCAGAGGGAGACTTTTTGGATCCATCGATTGGATGCCTAAAAGTATCCTGGTCTCAATGAGGATATAGACTTTACCAGCTTTCTGTGAATAAGACATAGTTATATATATATAAATTATATATATATATGTATTTCTTCTTTCTGTATGGGCTACCATGTTTGTTTTGCGGCCTCCTTTGAAAAGTACGAGTAGTTTCATTGATGATGGACATAAATGACTTGTTTCTGTTTTATTTCTTTGTGATATTTTGTAATATTTTGTGATACTATGGTGATCATGTGACTGCCTCCCATTGGTTGTTGAGACCATATAGGTGAGGCCACATCCGCCTTGTCTGTTTGTTTTGAAGCCCTGACGAAGACCTACAGGGGTCGAAACATGTTGGCTTTTAATGATTAGCCATTACAATAAAGGCGTTTTAATATATTTCAATTTCAATTTCAATTTCAATTTATTTTTATATAGCGTCAAAGGGGGTGGGGGGGAGAGAGAGAGAGAGAGAGAGAGAGAGAGAGCACAGCAACCACAATAATAGCCCAGCAGCTGTAATAACTAATACAAGTAGGACTAATAACACAAAACCAATAGTGGTGGATGGAAAATAGTGATAATACAACTATCAGAATTGATATCATTGGGTCGTCCCCAGACGGGCTTTCAAGCGGAGCTTCCAGCTGTCTCAGTCCTCCATACATCTGGCTAGCTCGCCAGCACTGTCCAGCATCTCTCCTCAGTACGTCCATGTATGTTGGTGTGGGACGTCACTGTGATCGATGCCCGTGCATTGGTTCCCACAGCATCAGCATGCTTGCTGGGAATTCTTGATGTCTTTGCAGAGACATTAACATCTTTCAATATCTTTATGATATAACTAAATATATCAAAAAACAAGTAGCTTATTAAGAGACGTGTGGGAATCAAGGTTAAAAAAAATACCATAAAATACCTTTAAAATGAAATCACTAACTCTGAGAGCAGGACTGACGTATGGCTGGTGGTCAACCAGAAAAAGCCTCCAAGCAGCTGTCAGCTCTAAACTGGGAGAATTTATTGCTCTGACTCAGCTGCTCAAACACACTGCAGGGACGGGAGATACAGTATGAACCCACACACAAACATGTGTAAACCAGTATAAACCAGTATACTTCTCTCCTAAAGCATCTACATCTAGGTTTCTCAGCTTTTACAACAAACCTACGGAGCCCGTGAGTGGCCAAGAAAAAATATATATCGAGGCCATAATTTATTAATTTAATGAAATCGTTCCCACGTTTTGAATAATTTGTGGGCACAAATTAAATAATTTAAATCATTTTGGCAGTTCCAGTTTTATTCCAGCTGTCCACCTGCTGAAGACACTTATCCTTGGTTGTAGATGGAGACTCTTTAATGAAGCTTTACTTTAGCTTGGAGATGAGTAATCAAGACATGTTGACAGCACTTGCTTTGCAAGGGATTATTGTTAATAAAAGGCAATTAACAAGGATATTGAGAGCTTGTGGATTATATTGTTGGCAGTTTGGTGACTTTGGAGGATGATGGAAAGGACATGGGCAGCGCCCTTCTCCGAAAATCATTGTGCTTTTGCGTCCAGTGTGAACCCAACGTTACATAGCTACACTTATCTCGTGCACACAAATTAACCAAAACATGGAAATAATTGAATTAAATTGAAGTCATGAATTACAATTCGTGCGCACAAATTGATAAATCATGGCCTCCAGTTATTTATTTTTCTCTCTATGGCCACTCCCGGCCTCCGCGTAGCCTACATCAAAACAAAATGAAAGAAAAGAAATTTAAAATTAACAGTAAACTAAATAAAAGCTAAACCAAAACCTAGATGAACTTAGCCTTCATGAAATTGTTGTATTTTAAATCAAGGAATGTGGGTATTTATTTAAAATACATATTTAATCACTTGTTTGTATCTTTTAGGGTTGAAGTGTGAGTATTGTAGGGTCTCACAAACTCACTCATGTTTAGCAGGTTGCAGATTCATTAGAGCTCATCGATGTCAGACCAGCTCTACATCTGGCAATCAGCGCCACTACAGGAAAGGAAATTAATGTCAGCACCAGTTTAGATCTGCAGATGTATCTGTGTTAATGTCACCTCCTACATGCAAAGAAAATTACAGATGTTGTCGTTTTAACACTGTCACCTGCCAGCATCAATGTTACAGCTATAAAGTTTATTATCAGGTTCATTTATAATCTTATTTTTTAACTATTTCATATTTTCATCTATCATGTTCATATTTTTATGATCCTCAGTCTACAGTTCTACAATTTCATTTAGCAGACGCTTTTGTCCAAAGCGACGTATATCTGAGAGTTTGTACAACCCAAGCAAGGATCTAGATAGGAGGGAACAACGTGAGTAAGTACAACAGCTTCAAGTCCGATCGGACACAGGCAGTGCACAGAGGCAATGCATTATCATCATCACTAACAGTTATAACCAAAGTGAGAGGTGTGTCCGTGTACTCGGCACAAATCCAACACTCCTGGTCTCCGCCAGGGTTGTCCCTTTTCACCGATCCCGTTTGTGATTTTCATGGACAGGATCTCAAGGTGCAGCCAGGGGGAGGAGAGTGTCCGGTTCGGGGACCTCAGAAGTGCGTCTCTGCTCTTTGCAGATGATGTGGTTCTGTTGGCTCCATCGAACCGTGACCGGCAGCCCGCACTGGGACGGTTTGCAGCAGAGTGTAAAGCGGTCGGGATGAGAGTTAGTACCTCCAAGTCTGAGGCCATGGTTCTCTGCCGGAAACAAGCGAGCAACAGGGTTTTGAATTTGATGCGAGCGGCAACTGGGAGCCAGGGAGGGATATGAACAGCGGAGTGACGTGCGCTGTTTTGGGTTGGTTGAAGACCAGTCATCTGCAGAGGTTTGAATGTGCATGCCAGGATGCCTGCCAGTAGGGAGTTGCAGTAGTCAATGTGTGATATTACAAGAGCCTGTACCAGTAGTTGTGTTGCTCTGACAGATAGGGTCTGATCTTCCTGATGTTGTACAGGGCAAATTGATACGATCGAGCAATTGAGGCCAGTCTAAAAATATTTAGATTAACATGCACACTACAAAACTATATGAGGCCAAATGTGCTATAATATTATAGGCCAGGGAAATATAAACATCACTGTTGAGTAAACATGACTCATACATGCCAAATCCCATGGATGACCTCCAGAACTTGTAGTTTTGGGCTGATCTTGGATCCGCATGCACTATTAGAAATGTTTGATTCTGCCATTGATATGGGAGGCATTCATGGATGTTTCATGCTGTTCCTGGGTCGAGAATTGATTTTTAAACCCAACTCTCACAGAAATTGAAAAAACTCAATTCACTGATGAGATCATCAAAAGTTCCAGAGCAGCCGCTAAATGGACCTTTAGGTGACATCGTTTTGTCAGTATGAGCCGTCTCCTTCACATTATCAATGCTGCAAACTCTGCTACACAGTAAGCACAATATGGACAGAGTGTTGGAAATATGCATTTACTCAAGCATTTTCATTTTCTGCTACTCTTTACTTCTGCTTGACTACATTTCAGAGGGAAATATTGTATTTTTTACTCCACTACATTTATTTGATAACATTATTTGGCAGATTTAGATTAATACAAAATATAATCATCTAATAAATTATGATGTTTATTATAGGTTAGGATACCCAGCAGTATATAAAGTAATTAACTCCATTACTATTACTATTATTACTCCACCTTTACCAGCTGCAACATTACAGTGATTAACACATTATTGCATCAATAATTAATCAATAATATAATATATATTATTTTGAAATGCCATTTTGCACGAGTACTTTTACTTTTTAAGTACATTTTGATGTTAATTTGAATTCAGGACTTGTAACAGAGTATTTCTACACTGTAGTATTACTATTTATACTTAAGTAAAATATCTGAGTATGCCTACTTCTTCTCTTTCTTCCACTGATGGGATGTGGAGTCAAAATCATAAATATATTTTTAAAATGTCTTATATTACAAGTCATCACTGTAAAAATGTAAAAAAAAAAAAAAAATGTAAAAAAAAAAGCAAGCAGAAAACTAGAGCTGAGCTCATTTCATATTAAATATCAATACAAAATATAATCAACAAATAAATTATAATGTATTATTATAGTTTAAGATACCCAGCAGTGTATCAAATAATTAAAACTACTCCACCTTTACCAGCTGCAACATTAAATTGATGAATACACTAATGCATAAATAACTATAATACAATAATGTAATGTATATTATTTTGAAATGCCATTTTGCGTGAGTACTTCTACTTTTTAAATGTATTTTGGAGCTTATAAATAAAATTCTGAATGCAGGACGTGTCCTTGTAACAGACTTTTTCTGCACTGTAGTATTAGTAGCTACTTCTTCCACCACTGATGGGATGTGGAGTCAAATTCATAAATATCTTTTTTTAAATGTCTTAATGTCAGTGTAAAATATATATATATATATATATATATATATATATATATATAAATAAAGGTACACAAGCGTAAAACTCTAGAGCTGATCATTTCATATTAAATAATAATACAAAAAATAATCAACAAATAAATTACAGTGTACCCAGCAGTATATAAAGTAATTAAAATGATTCCACCTTTACCAGTTGCAACATTAAAGTGATGAACACACTAATGCATCAATAATTATAATACAATACTATGATGTATATTATTTTGAAATGCCAATTTGCTTAATGAGTACTTTTACTTTTTAAGTATATTTTGATGCTAATATTTAAGTACAATTTTGAATTCAGGACTTTTACTTGTAACAGAGTATTTCTACATTGTAGTATTACTATTTATACTTCAGTCAAATATCTGAGGGGCCTACTTTCTACCACTGATGGGATGTGGAGTCAAAATCATACAAATCTTTTTAAAATGTCTTATATTACAACTCATCAGTGTAAAATGTTTAAATAAAAAGGGAACACAAGCGGGAAACTCGATCTGATCTCATTTCATATTAAATTACAGTCCTAAAAGCTTAATCTATTGATAAAATGACCGGAAGTTGTGTATTTAGGTTGGTCAAACGCTTTTATTGTGAACTTGCTGTCCGGAAGTGATGCAGTGTCATTAAGACTAGCTTGACGGTGGTGTGAAGATGGCGGCGTACCGTTACTCTCAGCTGCTGCCGTTGCTGTTATCGTCCGTTTGTCTCTGCGGCTTCGGCTCCGTCCTCGGCTTGAAGGTTGCCAGCGGCCCGGGCGAGCCGCCCAACCCGCCCGTCCTCAGAGCCGCAGATCCACCGGTCAAGGATGCACCTGCCGCTGCTGCTGCTGCTGCTGCTGCCGCCGCTGCTGCTGCTGCTGCCGCTGGGGCCTCTCAGCCTCGAAGGGCGACCGGTTGGAAGCTGTCGGAGGAGGAGGCCTGCCGGGAGGACCTGTCCCGCCTCTGTCCCAAACACACCTGGACCAACAACCTGGCCGTGCTGGAGTGCCTGCAGGACCGCAGAGAGGTAAGCGACCGCCGGCAGAGCTGGCAGAGTGCAAACAGGTCCCCGTGAGCGAGGTGATGGGCATCTGCTGGGTGTGTCGCCCCGGTGGGTTAGATCCACACAGCGGGACACGGATGCAGAGGTGGGGGTGTGATGGAGAGATGAACATCTATACCTACGTCCGTGTCCGAGGAGCCACACACACTTTAACACCCGCCAGGTTTATTTAAGGCACCAGAAATCCATCTTCTCCTTCTGATTTCATACCTCCAGAAACTACAAATATTTCTGCCATGGAAGAAAGGTTTAAATTATGCAAGATCTCACACTTTCACAGATGTGTGCAGTTTTGTGTATTTCCATTTCTGGAATGCTACGCCACCACATTTATCTGACAGCTGTAGTAACTTTGCAAAACATGGTTTTACATGCAGCAGAACTCGCTACGCTATACAATATATGATGCATTACTGGAGTCAAATAAACATTTTGTCAACAGAGAAATGACCTACTATACTATTACTATATAACTATTACTATATTGTAATTGAAGAGTTTGACATATAAACAGCTGGTGGAGATATAGTTCTGATTTACTGCTGAGTTACTGATGTTAAAAAAAGAAGGTAAACAATAAAAGCAGACTTTAATATCCTAGGTTTAGATGTTGTCTGGTGTTAGTCCAGGATGTATTAAAAGACCCGTCAACAAGCTGTAGTCAAGATTTAATAAAAACTGGTCAGTCAAAGTCCCCGCAATGCCCCCTGAAAATTTTAATTATTTGCATTTTTCATATTGTATTTATTCAGTTAACATGAAAAACAAATCAGGTGGAGAAACATTTCAATGATTAATCGATAGACAGAAAATGAATGGACAACAATTTTGATAAATTAATGAATCATTCTCTGGTTCCAGCTTCTCAAATGTGACGATTATTGGTGCTTTTTATCTGTTTTATATATAATCATAAACTTTGTGGTTGTCTTTGGGTTTGGGACCACTGGTCGAATAAAACAAGCGCTTTGAAGACATCAACTTGGGCTCTGGGAACCTGTCTAGTTACTATTTTCTGACATGTTATAAACAAAATGACTAATTGACTAGTCGTAAAAGAAAATGTCTGTCATAAGTTGCAGGCTGAGAATCATTTATACTTCTAATGTTGGCCTAAAAGCATTTAAATGTGCTACTACCCCACCTGTGCAGCTAGTAATACCATCATAATATGCAGTTTTGTGTATTTTTCTGGAATGCCATTGTACTTTTACTCCACTACGTTTATCTGACAGTTGGTTTTACATGCAGCAGAACATGCTACAATATAAAGATGCATTACTGGACTCAAATAAACATTTTGTAAACATAGAAATTACAGGTGCTATACTCTAATTGAATAGTTTGACATTTAAACAGCTGGTGGAAATATAGAGATTGGTTTAACTGCTGAGTTACTGATGTTAATAAGGAACATAGACTTTAATATCATAGGTTTAGATGTTGTGTTATAGACCCGTCAACAAGCTGTAGTCAAGATTTAAGAAAAACTGGTCAGTCAAAGTCCCCACAAAGTCCCCTGAAAATGTAGTTAATTATTTGTATTTTTCATAATTCATTTATTCAAGTAACAGGAAAAGAAATCAGGTAGAGAAACAATTTGTTTAATTGATGGACACAAAATCAATTGACAACAACTCTGATATTCGATTAATCATTAAATATCAATCATTCTCTGGTTCCAGCTTCTCTAATGTGATGATTTGGCTGCTTTTTATTTGTTTTATATATAATCCTAAACTGAGTGTCTTTGGGTTTTGGACCATTGGTCGAACAAAACAAGTGGTTTGAAGACTAAAAACTAAAATAAAGACTAAAAAGTCATTAGTCTATAAACTAAATGACAAAGTGACTATCGGAAAAGAAAACACATTGATCTATAATGAAAATGGTCATAAGTTGCAGGGTGTGCTATAGACTTATCTTAATATCAAACTGTTTGTCGTAAGGGAAAGGTTGGATGTGGTTAAAG
This sequence comes from Sebastes umbrosus, assembly GCF_015220745.1. Lineage (NCBI taxonomy): Eukaryota > Metazoa > Chordata > Actinopteri > Perciformes > Sebastidae > Sebastes > Sebastes umbrosus. Next base: position 41,058,072 of record NC_051270.1, read on the forward strand.
GTTTTCCACCTCTGCACACACACTGCACAGTACAGCTGCTGACTGCGACCTCAGTGAGGTAATTATCAACCTGAGTGAGGTGGTGTGAGGTGTGTGTGAGGTGTGTGCAGTCATCCAGCTGTCAGGTGACTAACAGAGTAGTGAAGTTAAACCTCACACACTCTGCCTGCTTCTCCTTTGTGTCTCTTTGTGATGAAAAATCAAAACAAATATCTTTCTTCACAATCTGTTTTCACATTTTGCCGCCGACATGCACGGATTCATTCTGGGCTGTTATGTTATTTTGGAAGTGAATGTGAGGAGTGTTTTGTTTTAGGAGTCCTCTTGTTTAGTGTCTGTGTGCAGCCAGGGAAGCCCTCACAGTGCAGACTATCTAGCCTGGTTTATCACACACTGACACACCTGATAAACACTGCAGGTCCATATTCTTCATGTTTACAATCTATAATCTATCATTTCCTCAGTTGCTCTTTTTCCCTGTTAAAATGTGTTTTTTGGGGGGAAAGGGGAGTTTTTTTTAAATTGAGGGTGTATAATTTGTGAGACAGGTTTGTGATATTAGCCCTGACTATTTTGATAATTGATTAATTGCTTAAATCATTTTCCAAGCAAAAAATGCTGGTTCTATTGTCTCAAATGTGCTGCTCTTCTTTGTCTGCTAAATTAAATATCTGCTGTTGGTTGTTGGATAAAACAAGCAGCTTGATAAGCTTTAGGAACTGGTGTTCCTCCGAGAGGGCATGGAAAGGTGCTGCCATACGTGAGAAGTTTTCCACAAAACTCCTGTAATAACCTGCAAAGCCCGAGAAAGACTGGAGCTTTGCAAAGTTTTTAGGACATCTCCACTGCACGTATTTTTTCAGGGTCGGTTGCTCCCCCTCTGCAGATATGACATGGCCCAGGTACGAGACCTCCCGTTGGAACAGCGAACACTTGCTCCACTTGACTTATAAACCATGCTCATGGAACCGTGACAGCACCATTCGCAGGCGAGCGAGGTGCTGGTTGAAGGATGTGGAAAACACCACCACTTTGTCCAGGTACAGGAGCAGAGACTGAACATGCTTGTCCCCGAAGATGCGCTCCATGAGGCGCTGGAAGGTCCACGGCGCATTGCACAGGCAGAAATGCACGTGATTGAATTAAAACAGGCTGAACGGTGTGCAGAACGCAGTCTTCTGGCGGTCACCCTCTGCTACACCACCTGGTTGTAACCGCGGGCCAGGTCAAGCGTTGAAAACCATCCAGATACCTCCCAGCACATCCAGCGACTCAGGCAGGGGGTATGCGTCCTTTTGGGTCTTTGCTTTGAGTTGGTGATAGTCCACGCTCATCTTCAGGGTCCCCTCCTTCTTCTGCACAATCAGCATAGGCGAGGAGTATGGACTGTAACTCTTCCTAATGACCCCTTGCTTCAAAAGCAGCCATTTAGTTTTTTTTTGTTTTTTTTCACCATTTTCTGACATTTTAAAGACCAAACAATTAATCCATTAATTGAGAAAATATTTCTCCGATTAACTGATAATGAAAATGATAAATTTGACCTCGATATCGATATTGTAGGGTTGACTGTTGGTGCTTTCACAAAATATTTATAGTGAGATTTTTGATAAATAATCATCAGTAATCTAGATATAATGACTAAGTGGGTAAGGGCAAATAACAGAACATTTAGAACAGTCTGGTGTGTTCAGAAAATGACATCACTTTACTGTAATGCAGCTTTTAAAACCAGTAAAAGTCAACACTTCTTCAAAATCTATGACGATATATCACGATATTGATATAATATGGATATATTGCCCAGCCCTAGCTGTACTGTTGAAATTTAAATGACACTGAATTTATAGCACTGAAATATTTTACTTTAAAAATAATCAATTTGAATTTCCGTCTTTAAAACTTTCAATAGGTAATTTAAAGTGGTGCGATTTTAAAAACCTTTTTGTCTTAAAATTGACTAATATTGTATAATAATAAAAATAAAAAAACTGTATTCAAGTTGCTCAGATTCAGTTCAAATTTGCATCTAAAAATTAAGATACAAAAAATCATGTTTCTCAAATGGGATTGGTTAAATTCAACGTTTAATGAAATAACATTCTGTCCGTTATATTATAATTCTATATTAAGATACAAGAGGAAGAAGTATAAGTGGTAGCCCAGATGTACAGATTTCTTCACAAATTGCAGTCTGTTGTCAGCCTCAACAATTAGAATGAGAATAGGTGGAGCAGACAGTGTGTGTACAGTTTATCTGTCGGTGAAGAAATGCTACGAGGCTACAACTCCTCCGCTCAAGCGAGCTATAGACGGGAGCCAACCTCCTGTATCTGTAATGCCGGCTCCGCCTCTTAAGGTGGGCTCTTAAGGTGGACCAGCTTTTCTCATTAAAGTGACGAGTTTTTCTCAGCTTTTTAATCTTTTATTAATATTTCTTTTAACCGTTTTAACCGATAGCGTTAATCGGTTAAAATGCTTAATGTCGGTTAACGGTTAAACGGTTAATTGTTCACATCCCTAGTGTTGACGTCACCATGACGTCAACAACACGCGCACACACACACACACACACACACAAAGGCACACACTCCTCCAGTGGCCCTGAGCGATGCCCTCTTTACTGAGATAATTACATCGCTTCAACTCTATGAACAGCTGTGGCCTCCTGAAGAGGTAAATGGCTCTTATAAATCTGCCTCTTCTCCAGGGAAACACACACACACACACACACACACAGGCGAGCAGCAGCACTGGCAGTAAAGCAGCGTGTGGTTACAGTTCAGTATTTATTTGTGATGGTTCAAGCCCTGAAAACACTTGAGAGACGTCTGAGAAACGGCACCGCGATTTAAACCAACTGCTGGACAGGAAGTCACTTTGCCTCAGCACTAACACTGTCATGGACACTTCCAACTGTGGTCATTGAGTCAGTCTGTCAATGACTGACTGACGGGGTGTAAGGATGCAGATAGAGAGCAGCCTCAGTCTGCAGGATGCTTTCTGTTTCTGCTCTGTTGCCGACATTTTGATTTTGTCCTGCGATTATTTCACTACATCCTCTTGCTTTAAATCACAATATCACATCTCTGTGGGGGTCTGAATCATGGATGTATAAAGAGAAGTGGATACAGCGTTCGAGGCGGGGCCCTGTTCGATCATATGAAAGTTGCTCAGTGGCGCATGAAGCCAAAAAAGTTTGACTTATGAGTATAAAAGTACCCGGATCTTCTGGCGATCTTCTGCATCCATTGGGCCCATAGAGCAGGCGCAGGGGTTTTTCCTTAAACTCCGCCTCCCAGCCCTCTCGCTCCAGCCTCGGTCCGGGTCTCACGGAGGAAGGAAAATAACGAAGATTCTGCTATTAGTGTGTTTTACAACTTTTAGGACCTGATGATTTAAATAAGGACTATTAGAGTGTTCATACTGGGAAGTTGATTCACCTAAAAAAAAAAAAAGATCCGCTAATTTACAGATGTCTCTTTCCCAATGTAAGTCTTTGGGAAAAAGTCTTTTTGGGCCCAATGACATCACATGATGGACACAGAAGTTACAGTACCACCGTTTGGCCACTACAAAAATTAGCTTCACAGCCCAGCGCTCTGTCTGGGGGCTTGCTAGGGACCCTCACAAGATGAATCGAAGGGGAAACAGTGTTCATTTCATCAAAACCACCAAGAGAAATATTCGTTGATGACCTATAATAAAAAGTAACCTTTGAAAACAAGAACTATAAAACGTCAAAAGATAAGAACTAAACAGTAATTTTTTCATGCAAAATTCAACACCCAGCATGCATTTGTCCAATCGTATACTTCTAATTAGTATAATAGTATAATAGAATAATAATAATACTAGACTTTTTTCTAATAATTGTCTTTCCCTTTGAATTATTGTATAATTTTAACTCTTCAGCCTATACATATTTTTTAGATAAAGCTGTTAGGTGACTTTAAAACGGTGTCAATACTCTTTTACTTTTCAACCACAAGGGGAAGAAATAGTTTTTGTGTCCACTTCATGATTGTAAGTCCAATATTCACTGGCTTTTTAACTCCATTTTGGTCTCCACAAACTCCTGAGGGAAATCTGTCTCAGGCGGCAACTTACGGGTCTAAGAAGTGAAGCCAATGTCGAAGTGACTTAAACTTTATTATAGCCAGCAGGGGTCGCCCCCCCCCCCCCGCCCCCTCCTCTGGTTGTATAGAAGTCTATGAGAAAATGAGTCTACTTCTCTCTTGATTTATTACCTCAGTAAACATTGTAAACATGAGTTTATGGTCTCAATCTCTAGTTTCAAGTCTTCTTCAATACAGCATGATGTTCATTTAGTAAATGATGGTCCCATTTAGAGTCACATAGACCATAAAGCAGGGGATGCTTTAGGGCGGGGCTACCTTGTGATTGACAGGTCGCTACGATGGGATTGGCCGTGTTTTGTCTTACAACTTTAACCCTTTCACAGTGTGCTTTCACTTCATTAAAGATCACTGTAACATTTTGGTCGCCTAAAAATGTCTTATTCAGCGTTCGGTTGTACTTAGCTCCATCCTCTCCTGTCACTTATGGTTGCGGTAACACCTATATATATATATATATATATATGATATAACCATCATTTATAAATGGTACATTTATAATTAATTAAACTTAAATAATAGTTATTTTACTGTGACAAACAACAAAATGATAATTAAAAATATTTACTAATTATTAGTAATGCTATAATTTATGTTATTTTAACAGTTTATTGTTGCACACATAATATTTTATATACAATATACAGTAGATAAGTATTTGTTAATGATTAAGATATTATTTGTAAACCTTAAAGAAATTGTTTGTAGAACATCTATAAACATTACAGAGATAGACCAGATATATGTAACACTTTATTAATGCTAAATGATTGGTTAGTAAACCGTCTATAAACATAAAGAGCTTTGAGTGGTCGGAAGAAAAGCGCAATATAAATGCAAGTCCATTCACCATTAGTTGGATGGCTATTATAAAGTTGCAACTGATGATATTTAGATAGTTAATACTTTGTCAATGGTTAATAATTAGTTTCTAATTACCTAGATACATTGACATCTGTCTATGTAAAGTTTATAGATGTATTACAAACGATTTCTTAAAAGTTTACAAATCATTTGGTAATCACTAACAAACACTTAATATAGTATATACATGTTATAATGTGTGCAACAATAAACTGTTAATAAATAGTTTACTAATATAGTGTTATCATCTCTTGTCAGCTATGATACAATATATCATTTATAAACTAGTTCTTTCATATTACACAAACTAATGATAAAATAACATCAATTATAGCGTTACTACTTATAAGTTAACATTATTAATTATCATGTCATTGTTTGTTAACAGTAAAATATCTATTAACTAAGTTTAATTAACCATCAATTTACCATTTATAGATGATGATTATTATAGTGTAACCCTGGTTGGAAAAAACCGAGATGGCGACAGCCAAAATGCAGAATTGGAGGCTTCAGAACGGTAAAACCAATGGGTGACGTGACGGTGCCTACGTCTACTTCATATACAATCTATGGTCTGTCTGCTGTTTACTGCAGCAGGTGTAGTGCACAGTGGGTTTAACAGAGCGCTAAGACTGAACCAAAACCGTAAACATGCCATCAAAACCAAAACAATGACCTAAAAGAGGCTAAAGATAGATAATAGTTGATCATTCTCTGTGGGTTCATCAGTGAAAGAATCTCCTTTCACATAAACTCATTTATATAGTCAGAAAGAAGGCTGGTACGGTCTGGTGCTGCAGACCACAAAGACATTTTGTTCAACCAGCAACTGCTTCAGTAAATCTACAATCAACCTTTTGTTAGCTTTAACTGTACAGAGGTTGGTTTCACACTGTGAACCTCTCAGTGTATCATACTAGGTTTTCTTCTGTGATATAAAGAGAGTTTTGTCACATTACTCCCACCCCTCAGCCAGACACAATTAGACTCTGTTACCACTTCAGTGTGATCAGTGGACTTGATTAATCTGCTCTTGTTTCAGAGTCCTTTGATGTGAATGGACCCACTCCTTCATTAATTAATAACTCATAGTCTTACTAATTTGTATTTCTAATCTTGGAGGCCACTGAGGGTCTGTTTCCTCATTACATTTGTTCCTCTGTCTCTGAAGCATTTAGTGGAAACGACGATTTAAAGTCAGAAGAGGGAGTTTTTGTCTCTGTTCCCGTGGGCCAAGCAGAGTTAACATAAAGTGCTTCCATGTCTTTTTTACTGCGAAGTGACGTGAAGCTGCAGAAAAGCTTCTCCTGCTGTGTTTTCTCTGATAGTCGAGGATGTTGTTGGAGAGTCTGTGAAGAGCTTCTGCTGTTTTGTCCATATTAAATATTGGAAGGGACTTTGGGCTGCACGATGGTGCAGTGGTTGCTTGCCTCACAACAAGAGGGTCGCAGGTTCAAACCCGCCTTGAGGCCCTTCTGTGTGGAGTTAGCATGTTCTCCCCGTGTTAGCGTGGGGTTCTCCAGCTTCCTCCCACAGACCAAAGACATGCATGTTAGGTTCATTGGAACAGTTGGAGCGGGGTTTCACCTGGATCTGGATGTCACCTGGATTGTGGCTGCATCTGCTGCCGCGTCCGCTGCCTGCTTGACACCAACTGCTACCATCATTAACTAATTCCATCTGTACAAGGGACTACCAAGGCTAACGAGGGACTACCAAGGCTAACGAGGGACTACCAAGGCTAACGAGGGACTACGAAGGCTAACGAGGGACTACCAAGGCTAACGAGGGACTACCAAGGCTAACGAGGGACTACCAAGGCTTAGTGACAAAGTGGCAGCCTGGAGAATGAGACTTCTCGGTCACTGCCAAAGACATCAAGAACTCCCAGCAAGCATGCTGGTGCTGTGGGAACCAACGCACGGGCATCGATCACAGGGACGTCCCACACCAACATACATGGACGTACTGAGGAGAGATGCTGGACAGTGCTGGCGAGCTAGCCAGATGTATGGTGGACTGAGACAGCTGGAAGCTCCGCTGGAAGCTCCGCTGGAAAGCCCGTTTGAAGACAACCCAATGATATCAATTCTGATAGTTGTATTATCACTCTTATCACTAGGCTGCCAAAGTGATATCATGACAGGTGGATCATGTTGGGTCTCTAAACTATGGTGTACGGTCTAAGACCTGCTCTATATATAAAGCGTCTTGAGATAACTTCTGTTGTGATTATACGCTATATAAAAATAAATTGAATTGAATTGAATTGTGGACTCTAAATGTCCCGTAGGTGTGAATGTGAGTGTGAATGGTTGTCTGTCTCTATGTGTCAGCCCTGTGATAGTCTGGAGACCTGTCCAGGGTGAACCCTGCCTTCACTCAGGTATCGGCTCCAACCCCCCCCCCCGCGACCCCGAATGGGATAAGCGGTTACAGATAATGGATGGATGGATGGGACTTTTATTTTTGTGGGATGACCGATGCACTTGCTTCTTTGTCTTATGGACACAAACACACACAAAGAGCTTGACTCTACACGGCGGTTGCTTTATGCAGTATGTACTGGTATGTACTTATATACAGTAATCTTCCCAAAACAGGATGGATATCATGTGGATTTTGATTCTGATTTTTAAGTGAATGTAAATCTGTGATATTAATACTGCTCTGTTTTAGCGGTCTGCTCATTTATAAAAAAGACCTAATGACCTTCTTCTCTCTCTCTTTGAGGGGCAACAATACAATAATATAGTTGATTTATGTTCAAATTACATTTTGACCTAATTAGCTAACAACCTTATGGCGGATATTTAAATATAAAATCAATCAACCGGAGATTATTTATAAAGGGCAGGTTCATCTGCGTTCTTTTGGGGCTTTTTTCAAATGGAAACGCCCACTCAGCCGTTAGCAAAAAGCAGTGATGTAGGTTACCAAAGTAAGCTAATCAATAAAGTAATGAATAATGTGAATGCTAATCTCAAGCATTTCCATCTCCTAATCAAACCTTCTCGTTCAGTCAAGATGTTTTAATTCACCTGAAGAAAACAGCGTTTGACCTCTTTCTTTCTCTCTGTCTTTCTGCAGGAATCTGAGATTGCTCCTGACTGTAACCATGTAAGTATTTACTCCCAAACACACACACACACACACGCACACATACACACACACACACACACACACACACACACACACACACACACACACACAGAACTTTTTCTTTGTTAGATAATTCAAAGGAGAGAGAGAGACAGGAAACGGGAGAGAATCTGTTTACTGGGTCTAATTGCAGTGGTGAAAAATATAAATTTGGAAAAAAGAAGTTCGGAAACTTGTGTTTGGTGGATTATTTCTCTGTTGTTACAATGCTAATGGTCATTGTATTTTACATGGTTGGAAAGCCTGTTTATTTACCTTCACAATGATGTCCAACTTGTAAGGATCATGCATTTGTGGGATGAGCAGCACAGCTGATTATGTGGGGAGCGCCTAAGAAAAATGTTCAAAAATGCTCCGTCAATGGTAAACAGTGTATTCTCCTGTTGGTATTGACTCTTGTTTTGAGTTGTTTTGGTGGATTGGATGATTGAACTCTCTATCAGTAACAAGGAACAAACAAGACATATTGGCTATTTTACACTTTATTCATTTAATACACCGTCAGGAGCCTCAGTAGCGGTGGAAGATCCATACGCAGCCACAACAGCCTGACACCTCCTCCTCATGCTGGTCACCAACCTGGTCACACGTTGCTGTGGGATGGCGTTCCATTCCTCAACCAGGATTCGTTGCAGGTCAGTCAACGTGGTTGTGTTGGTCACTCTAACACGTACAGCACGCCCAAGCTGATCCCACAAGTGTTGAATTGGGTTGAGGTGTGGACTCTTGGCAGGCCCTTCCATTCTCTCTACTCCCACATTGTGGAGGTAGTCTGTGATAACCCTGGCTCTGTGGGGGTGAGCGTTGTCATCTTGGAGGAGGAAGTTAGGTCCCAGATTGTGGAGATATGGGATCGCCACTGGCTGCAGAATCTCATCCTGATATCTCACTGCATTGAGATGGCCTTCAATGATGACAAGCCTCGTTTTGCCAGTGAGGGAGATGCCGCCCCACACCATGACACTGCCCCCACCAAAAGCTGTTACTCCATCGGTGCAACAATCAGCATAGCGTTCTCCACGTCGTCTCCATACTTTGACCCTGCCATCTGACTTTCACAGACAGAACCTGGACTCATCACTGAACATGACATTCCCCCATATGTTCAGGTTCCATTGTCTGTGTTGTCGACACCAGCGCAAACGGGCCTGACGGTGAAGGGCATTCATTGCAGGCTTCCTGGTAGCCTTATGAGAATACACTGTTTACCATTGGCAGAGCATTTTGGAACATTTTTCTTGGGCACTGCCCACATGATCAGCTGTGCTGCTCATCCCACAAATGCATGATCCTTACAAGTTGGACATCATTGTGAAGGTAAATAAACAGGCTTTACAACCATGTAAAATACAATGACAATTAGCATTGATACAACAGAGAAATAATCCACCAAACACAAGTTTCCGAACTTTTTTTTCCCCGGTTTATATACAGTAAGTATATTTACTCCTGTACTGTACTGTACTGTACTTATGTATTGCACTTTTTTCTCCGCTACATTTATTTCATAACTTCAGTTACTTTGCAGATTCAGATTACCAATACAAAATATAATCAACCATCAATTTATGATGTAATATTACAGATTATATTATTATTTATTAATCCCAGGGGGGAAATTCATGAGATACTCAGCAGTAAATATTACGTAATAATAAGTATTTAAAATTAGCTCAACCTTTACCAGCTGCAACGTTAAAGTGGCCATAATTAATGTCATTAATTACACTTGTGATTAAAAGCCCCCAACTCTCATTGTATGTTAACAGGAAACTAGGGGTTAACCTAGTTTTTCAAAATAAAAGCCCTCAACTCTTATTGTGTGTTAACAAGAGACTAAACATTCCTCACGGCCCCACAATCACCATGGCAACCACTGACAGACACACGTGTGAGTGTGTGTGTCAAATAGAGACATGAGGAGAACATGACAAACATTATATATCAGCGTATATAGTAATAAGAGGAGCGAAATTCACACTAGCCAATCACAGCAAATGTAGGCATTTTCAAAACTATGTAAATATTATATATCAGTGAATAGGCCTACAGTGATATCTGCCTGTGCCTCTGGCTCAGGACACTTAAACCACAATTGCTCCCGAAGGCATAGCCATCAGTGTGTGAATGAGTATTTAGACCAGCACCAGGCACACTGTTATACTCTCTAGTTATAATATAATAAACAGTATATTATTCTGGAATGGACCATTCTGCATGACTACTTTTGGTACTTTAAGTATATTGTGATGATAATACTTTTGTACATTAACTTAAGTAAAATTTTGAATGCAGAACTTTTACTTGTAAGTCTTTCTACATTGTAGTATTACTACTTTTATTTAAGTAAAGGATCTGAATACTTCTTTGTCTCTTCTCTATTAAGCATCAATAATGTCCCTTCACCTGTTGCCGTCTACACTCTAAAAAGTAAAAGATCTCTGAAGAATCCTCATCCTTACGTACGACCATAACTGATGACCTTCCCAAACTTTCCCGCCCTCTAACATTCAGTATGAGGCTTCTCTTGTTGTTGTTTAAAGCTTGCCTCAGTGTCCTCTGGATGATAAACCTTCAGTGTTCAGAGTTCACTGCAGTTAACGACAGACAGCTTTATGAAACGCTGCAAGGTTAATGGACCACTTGGACTGTCTTTATTACAGCACTGGAAAGCGCTGGCTGCAATTAACATGTCACTCACACACACACACACGCACGCACGCACACACACGCGCACACACACACACACACACACACACACACACACACACACACACACACACACACACACAGTGGTTTTGTTTTGGGGTTATTTTCTGGGCGGTCTGACTGTCAGTAGCTGTTATCTGTTAGCTGCTGCAGCTGGAGCCTCGTTGGCAGGAAAACAATAAACACATAAATACACAAGAGAAGAGAATCTAGAGACGAGAGACAATTGGAAACTTAATTACATAATTAAAGCAATCCAAAATGACTGCTAGTGTTAGTTTTGGGGATGCCAATTAGCCGATCTGCACGGTCACCGTCCTCCTCTGTGTCTCTACTGTGTCTCTACTGTATACATGTGAAATGATGAATCTTTAATGTTTTTTGTTCCTCTCTCTCTCTCAGCTCCTGTGGAACTATAAACTCAATTTGACCACAGATCCAAAGTTTGAGTCAGTGGCCACGGAGGTCTGCAAGAGCACCATCGCTGAGGTCAGTGTGCACCGCAGACGAGGCAATTTCCTGTCAAATTTAACGGGCTTATTATACCGCCGTGACAGCATAGTCAGGGTATATATAGCGCTCAGCGTGTCCGTCCGTCCTTCCGTCCGTTCTTCCGTCCGTTCTTCCGTCCGTTCTTCCGTCCGTTCGAGTGTCACAATTTCGTTTAACTTGGAAACTATTTACAGTAACTTAGGAACTTCACTTTTGGTATGATGGTTGACAGTGTGGTCCAGTTGTGCCTTTTTGGGGTTAGAAGTTCAGGGTGCCCAAAACTTTTGAAATTTTGTCTAAAAGCTGTGATTTTTTTTTACTTCAGTTTCGTTTCCAGAGCAGAACTCGTTCATTAGTTCCAAAAGGGCAAAACCGTTGGCCCTACTTTAGTAGGGGTCAAGCAGTGAGCGAGGTGTGTGAGCCATGCTCACTCTTGCCTTGTTGACTTATCACAGTATGAACTTAATAAAAGTCACATGTTTGATACCTCCAGATAAAGGAGTGTAATGAGGAGGAGCGAGGGAGGGGCTACCTGGTGTCCTGCCTGGTGGATCACCGTGGCAACGTCAGCGAGTACCAGTGCAACCAGTACATCACCAAGATGACCAGTATCATCTTCAGCGACTACAGACTGATCTGCGGCTTCATGGACAAATGTAAAGAAGACATCAACACCCTGCGCTGCGGCAGCATCAACGTGGGACACAAGGTGAGCGTGTTTTATTTGGTTTTGTTGTTTTGGCTGATGAGGTTTGAAAAGGTCCAGTTACTAGTTATTCTGGTAGCTTTCAACCACGTCACATAGTCTATATAAAGGCGGTTAGCTTAGCTTAGCATAAGGAGCAGAAGCAAGGGGAAACAGCTTGCCTAGCTCTGTCCAAAGTAGGGCTGGACCAAATAGTTCAAAGCTTCATTTATAACGTTGACATTCAAATTCAAAATCAACATTTGAATGCTGCACAGCTTTTTTTAATTGTGCATATCTATTCATTCTGTTTAACGCTGGTATTTGTGTACAGTTGCAGATAAAGATCAGGCTACACTAATATTATCAGTATTACACTATTTGTAGAGTTAGATTCCAGTGGTAGCTGCGTAGGACTGTTTCCGACTCGTGTGATCCAAACATTTCCAATAACTCCAGAGCGTTGTAGAGTCCAAAAGTCAAAATGTATTGAAAAAAGATGGACGTAATCATTTCCAAAACTCACAACAGGTTTTTATCTAATGAAATATTCTGCTCCAATCCATATTTATTGGCGTTTAGCCTTTCAAAAACAACATTTCACAGCGGTCAACAAACGGTTTGCTCTCCTGCTTGCCGCACAGAAAGGGAGGAACGCACTGACGAGTTATATTCATTAAATAAAGTTGATTTAATAAAAAAAAGACTAACTTATTTTGGCCGATGAATCACCTTATTCAAATTGAAGATTTTGTTTTAGGATTTTTTTTAGGGTGATGACGTCATAAAATATGGCAACAGACATTTGAAGCTTCATTCGAAAACCTCTATAAAAACATCAAACTTCAAAAGAATAAGACATTCGATACAGCCCTAGTCCATAGACTTAAAGATCCTCCCACCAGCACCTCTAAAGCTCACCAATTAACACGTTACATCGTATTTGTTTAATTCCTACTAAAAACAAATGTAAAAAAGACAAGTTGTGACTTTACGTGGAGTTACTTTATCCTGAATAATCTCCAGGACACAGCTGACGTAGTTTTCCATTGTTGTTATTTGTTTAATTTTTCTCATTCTAGCAACTGCAAAATAATACTTCTCCTTTATGTACCATGTACTTTATTATCCCCAGTTAGTTTTTTGTAATCCATTGTACAGCTTTGAGATGTTTCTGTGACCTGGATCTCACCCAAGGAACTGAACACATCTTGGTTGTCAGTGTTTTAGATGAACTCAACACATATTTGTTGTCAGTGTTTTAGATGAACTGAAAACTCTTAATTGAGGTTCTGGTTTTGTGTTGGCAGCAAAGAAATTGTCATTACTCACTCATCCTCATTTCCGTCGTTCCTTGTCAGGACGTCCACTCCCAGGGCGAAGTCATCGCCTGTCTGGAGAAGGCGCTGGTGAGGGAGGCGGAGCAGCAGGATCATATTCGTCCAATCAAAGAGGAGTGTCAGAAGGCGATCCTGCGTGTGGCGGAGCTGTCGTCAGACGACTTCCACCTCGACCGACATCTTTACTTCTCCTGTCGAGACGACCGTGAGAGATTCTGCCAGAATGTAAGGAGCGTGTCCTTCGCTGGTTCCTGCAGGATTTTATACTTTAAAAAAAGATCATATTGAAATTATACATTATTGGGTTACAAATAAATTAGAATCAGTCAAAACACAAATACTATGTGGAAATGACAACGTCATTACAATTTACTCAAACCAAGTATTCACACTAACTTCTGGCTGTTAAAAAAGACATAAATTAGAAAGTACTGCAGAGTGTGCAATCCTTTGAATTTGTTGTTTTAATATAAACTGTAACGCTCTTTTTAATTTATTTTTAATAATATTTAGATATTTTTATTGTACATTATTCTATTCTATATTTATGTTTCTCAAATTTTGCAGTACTTGCTTTTTATTTTTTATTTTCTCTTGCTATTGTTATGCACCAAAAGACCAAGGCAAATTCCTTGGATGTGGAAACTTTTCATTCAGGTAATTGCAGTAGTTTAAATGTCCAAAAATCTCCCTTGTTGCAGTGTCAAAGGAACATTTGCCACCATTATGTGGATGTCTAATCAGTGTTGATGGTAAATGTAGTTGATTGAAGCAATACATTTCTCAGTGTGTGCTATATTGACAGAGAAAGCTGACAGTGATGTAGTTGGAGACACGGAAGAACTACATGCTGCTATTTCAGGCGGCTCTAGATGCTGCTCCAAAACAGAATTCCCTTGTTCACAGTCAAAACACTGTAAAGAGTATCCTCGTCCATAACATCCTCTGCACTCATACTTTGGGATGACATTTTCACAGGTTATCCTTTAACCAGAAGGTTGGCGGTTTAATCCCCGGTTCCTATTGTCTACATGTCCAAGTGTTGAGCGAGACGCTGAACCTCAGGTTGCACCCCGGGTGCTTCACAGCAGCTCTCTGCTCATACATTTCTTAGAATGGGTTAAATACAGAGGTCAAATTTCAAGTGTGTACCTGTATGTTTATGACAAATATAATATAGTTTAAGGCTGTGGCTGCATTAGCAGTGCAAGAAGCTAGAGCGCAATGCATCCTGGTACATGTAGGCACTGCTGACACAGGAATTTATTGCTTCAATCGACTACATTTACCATCAACACTGATTGGACATCCACATAAAAGCTGGTGAATTTTCTGTTTCTTTCAAAAATTCCTGGATCCTTGGCCAATCGGAAAACTTTCCACCAAACCCATGAAAATATGTTTACAGGTTTGTTCTGTTAACTAACAAACACACATAAAGCCCTAGGCGGAGGTTATTATCGCTAGTTAATTAGCTGCTATACTGTGGTATCTTTTGTTCCTCCTCTCCACAGACTCAGGCCGGAGAAGGGAAAGTCTACAAGTGTCTGTTCAATCACAAGTTTGAGGAGGCCATGTCAGAAAAGGTACAACCAACTCAGTTGTGTTTTGGGATAATAGTGAGCTTGTTTTGGTCACCTCTTCCTCCTCTCCTCTTCCTCCACAGTGCCGTGACGCTCTGACCACCCGTCAGAAGCTGATCTCTCAGGACTACAGAGTCAGTTACTCTCTGGCTAAAGCCTGTAAGATGGATCTGAGGAAGCAGCGCTGCAGCCTGGACACCAACCTGCCACGAGCCCGCGAGGCCCGGCTGTCGTATCTGCTGCTGTGTCTGGAGGCCGCTGTGCACCGAGGTAAGTGGGGGGAGGACGGGGTGGGGTGGGATTTATACCTCCTGACAAACCTCATTAACAGCAGCAGGCAGCTGTTTATAGCCAAAAAGCTCAGCAGACAGACAGAGTTAGCAGTTAGCTAATGAAGACAGCAGAGCAGTTAGAAGCTGAAGAGACAGATATTTTTCTCTGGAGTTGGTGGAGACCAAAACGGAGCTAAAAGGAGAGTAAATATTGGACTTAACATTCATCTAGTGGACACAAACATGACTCCACACATGAATGCTAATGTTGCCCCACCTGCAAGTTCCCGCTCGCCCCATAGACTTTACATTGTGATGACGTCACAGATTTTTAAATTGCTTTTCTTAGCTCGAGGAAAGTTTTACAGATATAAAACCTGCATGGATCAAAAGAGTCCTGAGTTTTACAGACGTCTCTTTAACAATGGTGGTCTATGGGGAAAATGCTTTTTGGGCCGCAGGGGGAACCGTGAGTGGCCACTGGAAAATATTGGAAGCAAGGCTGAACTGTGGCTCCATATCCAGCTCTTATTACACATACATGCTCACACAGCCATATTAACTTTATGAAGTGATACTATGTCAGTGTTGTGTTTACATGATGCCCCGCACCCAAAAAAAGTGGCAAAAAAAGTAAATGAATGCAGCTTTAAGTGGGGTTATATGAGGTATAATCCATAGCCAGTGTATTACTTAAAATAGATGACAGTCGGCACGCCCCCAGCATCGAGAAACTGACAGGAGTACCAGCATGGGAGCAAAGCAATACAGTGCTGTGGACGGAGACGGCAGAAAAACATATTTTAGCTTCTTCAAAGAAAGGCTCAACTAAAAAAAAAAAAATCTATATCCGATTAAGTGTACTCTATATTTAGAATGTTTTCAACACTTTATCTTGCAGTCAGACAGCCCTTTCCTTCTCCTTCCCGACAGGGAACTGAACTGAAAGTGAAACTTATCTATGCTCTCCCCAAAGCCAGCAGACTCAGATGACAAAAACAGTATAGATACATTTCATTTCATTTCAGTTCAGTTCAGCGACGGAAAACATTCTAAATAAAGCGTACACTTAAACGGATATCAATTTCTTTAGGTGAGCCTTTCTTTTAGGTGTCTATAATACATTTTCCTGCTCGTTCACAGCAGTACATTGGTTTGCTCCCGTGCTGGTACTCCTGTCTGTTTCTCCAGACTGGAGGCGTGCCGACCGTCATCTACTGTAGGTAATACACTGACCATGGATAATACCTCATACGAGCCCACTTCAAAACACCCAAACTATCCCGTTAAGTAAGAAGAAAATTTGTATTATTTTAATGTTAATAAAATGCAAATGCTGTACATGCAAAGAAGGGTTTGAAATGATGTGTCGTCGGGGCTTAACTGTGTCAGTAATAGTTTGATCTCGTGCTGTGCAGGTCGTCCGGTCAGCGGCGAGTGTCAGGGGGAGATGCTGGACTACCGGCGGATGCTGATGGAGGATTTCTCCCTGAGTCCGGAGATCGTGCTTCACTGCCGGACGGAGATCGAGGCTCACTGCTCCGGACTGCACCGCAAAGGCCGCACACTGCACTGCCTGATGAGGATCGGACGCGGCGACCGCAGCACCACCGTCGACAGCGTCTGCCAGAGCGCCGTAAGACAACCGCAGTTCCTATCGCTGTGATCCTTCATTGTTAAAGAGATACAAACAGCTGAGAGGCAGGACTTTTTGTGTGTGGTCTGGGGCTTTTTATTCTTAATAATTAATGTAAAAACAGTTTTTGGAATAAATCTAAAACCACTCTGCATAAATCATCCAAGCTTTCAGATTTTCTACACAAAATGTCTTGTGGTGAAAACTGCCAGTTCAGTTTTTATTAAGATTGTTAAACAGCTGTATGAAGTCTTCCAAAAACGTAAAGCTTTAACAACTCTTTTCTACGTGCCATTTTTCCCCATGATTGTGTCAAAAAGAGATTTTCAGCCTGTAGATACTCAGACCAAACTGGACATTCTGCTTTCTAGCTAAAGTACTTATAATTTATGGGATATTCTACAAGAAAATAAATGTTTGTAAATGAAAATATAATCTGTTTTTGTCACACAGTAAATAATACAAACTAATATTTTATGAATTATCACATAAGTTAGACAGCATTGTTCATCATATATCATGAACAGACTGTATGTCTTCATAGGTTGTTTATCAATTAATAAAATATAGAAATAGAAATAAAATCCAGCTGCTGACATTTAATGTTTTTTCTACTCTTTGTTTTGGCTGCAGCTGCAGACTTTGATCCAGTCTGCCGACCCCGGAGCAGACTACCGGATTGACCGAGCGCTCAACGAGGCCTGCGAGTCCGTCATCCAGACCGCCTGCAAACACATCCGCAACGGAGACCCAATGTGAGCACGCACGCACGCAGTCGGTGTCCGAAATTAACTTTTTGACTCACTGGCCAAGGTGACTGGTAGATGAAAAAATCCACCATCCAATCATAATTTCTACCAGCTAAAATAAGAAATTTCCTTTTTGTGTCACATTTATATTTGTTTAAGTACATTTCATTGAGACAATACTGATATATGCTGTATATAATTATGTTGAATACAAACTAAGAGAAGAAACCAGAGCAAAATTTAAAGCAAATCAATTTAAATATATTGACAGTTAATCAATTCAAGCCTGACTACTAGGCTTGGGCGGTATCTATTTTGTATACCTTCCTGACATTTCACCGGGTAAAGGCTACCAGAGGTGGAACCAAGTCACAAGTAAATCTCAAGTCAGTGCACTCAATTCCAAGTCAAGTCCCAACTCAGATCTTGAGTCCTAAACAAGCCATATAGTCACATAGTCTTCACCATTTAACAGCAGAGGAACTGGATCCAATTGGTTCTCAGTAACATAACGTCAGTTCTTCATGGTTTTCTCCTGAAACTTGATTGTATGCTGTTGGATTGGTTCAAACTAAGTGGATCTGGGGAGTGTAAGGTAATCAAGTCCCAATAACATTCACTGGAAATAAAGAGTCCAGAGTTCAATAAAAAAACACCACTTTTCAGAGATTTAGCAATAAGCAACAAAAGATACAAATTCAGTTTGTTCAGTTCAGTTCAGTTTTTCTCAGCAAGTGAATCCTCTCCTCAAACAAATCCATAAATGATCTCTGATCAGCTTGTTTAGTTCAGTTATTTCCATACCAGTGAATCATCTTCTCGAACAAATCAATAAAGGATCTCTGAAAAAGTAAACAAACCCAACATCTCCGAAGCTGTTGCATTGCGCTGTTGTGTGTGTCAAACTCCGAAACACTGAAAGCAGAGGACCGAAGCAGCGCGCCCGTAACCTTAAATGACACTAAAACATGGTAGAGACTCTCAGTGTAACCGAACCTAGTTTTTATATCATGACCAACATGATTTTGGTACAAATGTTTACCCACCAGTGCGGCGGATAGCCTCCAGAGAGTTCCTCGCCAAACATCTACCCACATTTGGCGCTTTGCGGATGTTAATTTCATCGTACGGTACCTTTGGTACTGAAGAGTACCGTCACCTTTTTTGATTTTTGGCATCGAATTGGTTCTTGTGACATCCCTAACGCACGCACGCACGCACGCACGCACGCACGCACACACACACACACACACACACACACACACACACACACACACACACACACACACACACACACACAAGGCGGCTGTGGCTCAGAGGGTCGAGCAGGTTGTCCACCAATCGGGGGGTCTGTGGTTCGATCCCCGGCTGCTCCGGGTCACATGTGTCCTTGAACAAGAAACACTTAACCCCCAAAGGCAAAGAAAGAAAAGCGCTATATAAATGCAAGTCCATTTACACAAACACACTTTATGTCAAATAATCTCAACTTTAAATGATCATTTTGTTCTTTAAACTTGAAGTGTGTATGTCCTAAATAGACACTGGTTCATCATCTGATTGTGTGTGTGTGTGTGTGTGTGTGTGTGTGTGTGTGTGTGTGTGCATGTAGGATCCTGTCGTGCCTGATGGAGCACCTGTACACGGAGAAGATGGTGGAGGACTGTGAACACCGGCTGTTGGAGCTGCAGTATTTCATATCCAGAGACTGGAAGTGAGTCTGAATCCATTAGCAGCTAATGTTCTTCTTCTGCTCTTCTTTACCTTTTAACATGACTGACATAACAATTAATATTCCACTGATACACAAATACAGACAGTAGTTTGACAACATTATCTGAACTCAAGGTCCATTTACTTGCTTTTTGTGGAGTCTTCAACAGATATGGAGACAGCCCAGCTGTCATCACATGACCTAAATGTGGAATTTGTATGTTAGCACAACATTTTTTGTGTTTAAAGGAACATTGTGTAGGATCTGGTGTTATCTATCGGTGAGGTTGCAGATTACAACTTCTCCCTTTGTGCCAAGCGTGTTGGAGAGCTACAGTGGCCCACACGAAAATGCGAATGTCCCTCTCTAGAGCCAGTCTTTGTAAGAGTAGCGTAGGTCATTTGGAGCAGAGTTTGGTTTGTCCGTTCTGGGCTACTGTAGAAACATGGAGGACTCAGTGGAGAGGACCCGCTCCCTATGGAGATATAAACGGCTCATTCTAAGGTAACGAAAACACAATGATTCTTATTATCAGGTGATTATACACTAAAGGAAACATACTTATTAATATTATATTCAATTTCTGCCAATAGATCCCCCTAATTGTTACACACTGGTCCTTTAAGCATAAGTTATCAAGTCGGGTATTGTCCATGCTGGCTCACTGAAATGGCTGTGACACACTAAATAGAATGGCACCATAATTCATTTGATCAATTACACCTGTGTTTAGCCCAGGGTTATTATAGTTAACTAAAACTTCAAAATAAGCAGCGAAAAACATTTTTGGTGAACTGAAACTAAATAAAAACTATATCCTTTAAGAAAAACTAAAACTAAACTGAAACGATGTTGCCTGGGGAAAAAGCTACTCAAATTAAAATGAATGTAAATTCATTTCAGTTTTAGTATTTTAGTTCTAATATATCACTTCCAAAAAAAGGAGACGACATGAATTTCTGTCAACTCTCGTGACCTTCCAGGAGACGGCGCTATGACGCAATTGCTTTACTAAAGTAGCGTGAAGATTAAACATTAAACATTATAGACATTCCTTATTTTGTATGTATATGCAGCTACATACTTGTGAGACATTTAAGCTGGCCCTAACTAAAACAACATATATGGTAAATGGACTTGCATTTATACAGCGCTTTTCTAGTCTTCCGACCACTCAAAGCTCTTTACACTACATGTCAGTTTTCACCCATTCACCCACTGATGGTAGAGGCTGCTAAGGTGCCAACTTTGCCCATCAGGATCTAATCTAAATAATCATTCACACACCAATGGTTATGCCTTCAAGAACAATTTGGGGTTAAGTGTCTTGCTCAAGGACACATCGACATGTGACCCGGAGCAGCCGGGGATCGAACCCCCGACCTTCCGATTGGTGGACGACCTGCTCTACCCTCTGAGCCACAGCCGCCCAAAAAAATATATAAAAACTAAACCTTTCTGGAAAACTAAACTAAAACTAGCAAACACACTCTGAAAACTAACTAAACTAAAATGAAACTGTGACTCACAACTATGAGATTAATGATGGAAAGATAGATAGATAGATAGATAGATAGATGGATAGATGGATGGATAGATAGATGGATAGATGGATGGATGGATGGATGGATGGATGGATGGATGGATGGATGGATGGATGGATGGATGGATAGATAGATAGATAGATAGATAGATAGATAGATAGATAGATAGATAGATAGATAGATAGATAGATAGATGGACGGATAGATAGATACAGTAGATAGATAGATAGATAGATAGATAGATTAGATAGATAGATAGATAGATAGATAGATAGATAGATAGATACAGTAGATAGATAGATAGATAGATAGATAGATAGATAGATAGATAGATAGATAGACAGACAGATACGATAGATGGATGGATGGATGGATGGATGGATAGATAGATAAGATAGATGGATGGATGGATGGATGGATGGATGGATGGATGGATGGATAGATAGATAGATATTGTTTCCTCAGACTTTAACCTCCAAATTGTGACCTTATACTCCTTTGGAAGTCTAAATATGAATCTCAGAATATTGGCATAAATCCTAAATTTTGGACTTTAATCTGCATATAATTTGTTTTCCCATTAGCAACGGTTTTCAAGTCTGAGACTGGGGGCCCCCCCCTCAGACAAACCTTAGAAAAAGGCCCCCCCTCAGCCTCCTTAGTTTACTTGCTTAGTATCGATCAATTCCTGAATGCCTATAGGATCATGGTTATGTTATTTGATCCCATAGACACTCAACAATTGAGCCAAGATTGCCTAATATTGCTGTTACAAAACTTGAGATTACACCAAATATAGTACATAAAAAAGGTCTGTCCTAAGGCTTTTATTAGTTTCTGGGAAAAACAGTCAACTTCCCCCAAACTACAGCATCTCTGAACTATCTCTTTAACCAAATCACACACATTTAGGCTATTCTATGTGCTCTTCTTTTGATAACTAATGTAATGTCATATTTTTCACTTCCATTCACTGAGCTTTCCTGAAACTGTATGGATCCTCCCTGGGGAAGCCCGCCTCACACTTGGAAAACCTCTGGTCTGATGCTTTTCTTTAACACGGAGTAAAGGAGTCACCTCATGGCTGTGATATAGAACTCTGTTTGTCCCTCAGACTGGACCCCGTCCTGTATAAGAAGTGTCAGGGTGACGCTGCTCGACTCTGCCACACACACGGCTGGAATGAGACCAGCGAGCTGATGCCACCGGGCGCCGTCTTCTCCTGCCTGTACCGCCACGCCTACCGCACCGAGGAGCAGGGACGCCGGGTACGATGACATTACTACACATACTTTATTTGTCTCTAATGCTGGCTCACTCTGTGTCCTTTTACTGTGATGCCAGGGAGAGGATAGTGTCTGATTAAGAGGTTGATGCTCTCTCTCTGACTCCAACTTTCTAAATTTAACAGGTAAATGCAGTCGAGCAGGTACGTGGTAGATGGTTCACCTGAATCAATCAGTATTGATCCTGGTGAAGAGCTTAATTGATGATAATGGTAAATGGACTTGCATTTATATAGCGCTTTTCTAGTCTTCCGACCACTCAAAACAACATATTGTTTACTACATGTCAGCATTCACCCATTCACACACACATTCATACACTGATGTCAGAGGCTGCTAAGGGGCCAACTTTGTCCATCAGGATCTAATCTAAATACACATTCACACACCGATGGCTATGCCTTCGGCAGCAATTTTTGGGTTAAGTGTCTTGCTCAAGAACACATCGACATGTGACCGGAGCAGCCGGGGATCGAACCTCCGACCTTCCGATTGGTGGACGACCTGCTGCTCTAAGCCGGGCTGATTTGATGTGATGGGGTGTGTTTATGTGACTTCCTGCTCAACAGTAAGACGAGCAGTGCCAGTTTGTCACTCTTACAGTACATATACAGTAGCTTACCAATAACAGCAATTAGAATCACTCATTTAATTTGGGTGGAAATTTGTTCAATAATACAAATATGTTTTCATGTTATAGCCTATTAACTACAAGCAGGCTTCATTACTTTCTGTACTTAGTGCTCTGAGCTAAATGATAACATCATCACAATGACAATGCTAACATGCTGATATTTAACAGGTATGTTTACCATGTTTACCATCTTAGTTCAGCATGTTAAGATGCTAACCATTGCTAATTAGCACTAAACGCAAAGTAAAGTTGATGCTGATGGGAATGCCAGTAGTTTTGTAGGTATTTGGTCATAAATCAAAGTATTGGATACATTTTGAGATTGATAGTGGCGCTAGATGAAAAGTCAGAGGATCAACAAGTTATTACCATTCATCCTCAGGGAGACATAAATGTGTGAACCAAATTTCATTGCATTACATCAAATATTTGTTGGGACAAAAAACAAAAATGTCAACCCCAGGGGTGGCTCTAGAGGAAAAATCAGTGGATCACCAAAGTCATTATAATAATATTATATATACATATATTATATATATCCGTCGGTCAGGGTGTGACCATGGTTGGCGCAGTCTCGATCACAGAGGTCGCATCTGTGTGTGGTTTGTGATCTGCCTGCGTTGCTGCGTTCTTTCCTGCGGGCCCTCTTGTCTGCCGATGTGTCCTTCAGTTTTTGCTCCCCTGTCATGAGGTGTTGGTGCAAGGTGCTTCTCTACCTTGTGCTGTATATATACAGTATATATATATATATATGTATATATATATATATATTTATTTATGTAGCCACCTTTCATACACAAAATGCCGCTTGAAGTGTTTTATAAGGTGGCAAGAAAATAATAAACAGTTAAAAAAAGAATAAAATCGGCCGACCTTTTCAGACCACACCCCCCAACCATAGACTGGATATAAGAAGGGGACGCTGTCACCCAACGTCACCCATTGGTTTGTGGACTGACATTTTGAAGCCTCGACTTTGGCATTTCAGCCGTCGCCATCTTGGTTTATGGCCGTCACCATATTGTTTTTTGTAACCAGAAGTAACACGAGAGGGAGGAGCTAAGTACAACTGAATAACGCTGAATAAGACATTTATAGGCAAAAAATATCAAAAAGGTTATAATTAACTTTCATGAAGAGAAAACACACTGTGAAAGGGTTAAAGTTGTAAGACGAAAACACAGACAACTCACAGACCGGACAACGCCGTGGTAATCTGTCAATCACAAGGTAGCCCCTTGCTCAGAACCGGAGGTTGCCCACAGCCCCCAAATCTCATTTCTAAAAGAGCATACAAGGTCTCAGTACTTGTTCTGTAGCACTGAACACAAGTTCAGCTGTTTGTTTCGAAGGGATGCACTTTGAACAAAAGCATCTGCCAAATGAATGTAATGACTTGGCCCCGATTTAGGTAATTACACTCGTCAGTGAAACAACCCATGACAGCTTGATTTTATATGATTATATGGTCTCAGTCATCATTGTGTGTGTTTCAGACCTTTAGAGTTAGGACATTTCAAAGAGCTGTTTAAGACTTGGTTTTATGTTTAAGGTAATATACTACATTCACAGCTATGCAGCGACAGCAATAGTGAAACTGTGAAAATACTATTCGACAACAATTCAGTTAAAGGGACTCTATGTAAGAATCAGAAAGTGCTTGTTAACAGCGACACCTGTGGCCGTTAAGTCAACGAAAGTCAGCGTCCTGTTGCTGGCGCTTGTGCTCGCTCTACATAGACATGAACGAGCATCGCTCAAAACAGTGAGACGACACACATCAGCTAAAAGCACAATATCACTCTATATTTCAGCTGCTTGGCAGTAATGTTAGCTGACCAGACGAAGGTCTCTCCATGAATCAATGCTGATACTGTGTTTCCTGCTTTAGGCTTTATAAAATATAGCCCGTGACGGGAGACTTTGACCAATCACAGGTCATTTCATTGAGAGAGCGTTCCTATTGGCTGTGCTGCTGTCATGTGACCAGAACTTGGCGTTCCTTCACCAGATCTCAACATGGCTGCCGCTTCACAAACGTTCTCATTTTACAGCTAAACCGTGCACTACAAGATGATTCTGAGAACATCTGAGGAGAGAAATAGACATTAATGTAACAGAATATTGATTCATATTTAATCAGCGCTGCCTAGTCTGACCGTTTGGTCGGAGTTCGCAAGTGATTGACAGCTGGCTCTCATAGGCCCTGTTCAGACCAGTGGTCTCATTTATAACCGTTCCGTACGCACAAAACGGGGCCTGAATTGTGCGTCCGCCACTTCCCACGCAACAGTTGTGATCTATAAAAACAAACTTGATGGAGAATGTGCGCACCGGTACGGAAACTTTGACCCGTGCGTACGCACATTATGGAGGCACCGAGGTAGGGGGAACTGGAGACGCAGACGGTGAGGTGGTGAATTGAAGCCAGACTGTAGACATTAAATGTCATTATAATGATGCCTCTCACACATTTAACTTCACTTCATACTTATATCCACTTCATCATAAACATTTAAAACAGCAGTGTTATTTGTGCTAGTGAGCCATAACTATTCCATAAGCACCTTACAAATGTAAAAGATCAACTCAAATCTCAAATCAAATTTCCGCTCAATATTTCATCAGCGCTGTCTCACCATCACGTCCTCCACCTCTGGAGCTCAGAGGAGAGGGCCGGAGGTGGAGACACTCGCAGTCAGCTGTGGAACAGCTTTGAAATCATCATCATGTTGAAATTGTTGAAGAAATTGTAGAGATCCAAGATTATATCAAAAAGCATTAAAGAATGGCAGAACAGAGCGCCAATAGTTTTAATAAGATCTTCTAATAGTGTGCAGATATCAACAAGTACCATATTCGTTTTCATAAAGTTGTTGTGTGATAAATCGCTGCAGTGAACAAGACATGACTTATTATTTTATTTATGGTTTATTAGATAGAGACAGATACAGTATACATATAGACAAAATGAAAACAGCTATATTCAACTCTCAGTCTCAGTGTGCCACACACTCTGCCTCCTCCAGTCACCTCCTCCAGTCACCTCCACCCGGCACATCTTCACCAGTCACCTCCACCCAGCACATCTTCACCAGTCACCTCCACCCGGCACATCTTCACCAGTCACCTCCACCCAGCACATCTTCACCAGTCACCTCCACCCAGCACATCTTCACCAGTCACCTCCACCCGGCACATCTTCACCAGTCACCTCCACCCGGCACATCTTCACCAGTCACCTCCACCCTGCACATCTTCGCCAGTCACCCCCACCCAGCACATCTTCACCAGTCACCTCCACCCAGCACATCTTCACCAATCACCTCCACCCAGCACATCTTCACCAGTCACCTCCACCCAGCACATCTTCACCAATCACCTCCACCCAGCACATCTTCACCAGTCACCCCCACCCAGCACATCTTCACCAGTCACCTCCACCCAGCACATCTTCACCAATCACCTCCACCCAGCACATCTTCACCAGTCACCTCCACCCAGCACATCTTCACCAATCACCTCCACCCAGCACATCTTCACCAATCACCTCCACCCAGCACATCTTCACCAGTATGGATTGTGTAAATTAGCAAAGTGTGTAAATAAAGCGGCTCTTACATAATCGTTACACTCCATTTCCTCATTATCATCATCAGTCCTAATCATAATGCAGGACAAGTTCACAATAAAAACTTAAATAAATAAATAAATAGTGTTCACCTATCATACTTCCTTCTTCTAATGATATCCAGGTGGGGGATATTACTGATTGTCAGGATCATTTTGGAAAGTTGTGAATGGATTAGTGTGATTGCTGTAAACATATAAACACAGCGGTGACACTCGTTACATGCTGCATGGTGGTGCTGGTGGATATACCGGCACTGAGGACTACATGACGTGAATGACAGAATTAGGAGGGAACGAGTGTTCAGAGACCTCCTCACCTACAAGCTTCTCTGTGTCAGAAAAAATGCTTTTCTTGGTCTTCCTCTCGGTAGTCGCTGTGATTCACCGTAAAGATCCACTGATCAACAACAGGCTCATTCACATGCAGAAACATTCATGAGGTGCTTTGCATCGACCATTTATGGCTGAATGTGGGCGTGATATGAGGCGGATCCACGTGCGCACATTTCCAGGTGGACTGTGATTTATAAAGGGAACATTGCGTGCAGGTGTGCACAGTTTTATTAGTCAGATTTTTTTTTGGCGCACGCAATTTTCGGCTTTTGTGCACATGTACATGTTTTATAAATGAGACCCCTGGTATTAACATGTGTCCTCAGTGATCCAATCACAAGTGGACAGCTTTAAGTGCGTCTGTTCACACCCGGCATTAAAATGCATCTCCACATGCGTCTTCGGTGTCCATTTGTGATCCGATCTCACTCTTTCACTGGTCAGTGAAATCTTGCAGAGGACGTTAGGAGCACCGGAGGACACCGGAGGACACCGGAGGACACCGCATGGTGTTGCTGGTGGAAAAAATCATGTTCCTCTGTGTCCTCACACAGAGGAACATGATTTTTTTCAGGTTACCTGTTTCATGTACTACTGTCACGATAGAGTGACCGTTTTATAAAAATAACTTTTTTTAATCATATTTGATCCAATCTCGCCTACTTCAGCTTTACCTCCCCAGATTCACTTAGTTTGCTGTTAAATGGTGAAGACTATGTGACTATATGGCTTGTTTAGGACTCAAGATCTGAGTTGGGACTTGACTTGGGACTTGAGTGCACTGATTTGAGACTTACTTGTGACTTGGTCCCACCTCTGGTAGCCTTTACCCGGTGAAATGTCAGGAAGGTATACAAAATAGATACCGCCCAAGCCTAGTAGTCAGGCTTGAATTGATTAACTGTCAATATATTTAAATTGATTTGCTTTAAATTTTGCTCTGGTTTCTTCTCTTAGTTTGTATTCAACATAATTAAATACAATATTTATCAGTATTGTCTCAATGAAATGTACTTAAACAAATATAAATGTGACACAATAAGGCAATTTCTTATTTTAGCTGGTAGAAATTATGCTTGGCTGGTGGATTTTTTCATCTACCAGTCACCTTGGCCAGTGAGTCAAAAAGTTAATTTCGGACACCGACTGTATGTAACACACCGAATATATATCGTGACTAATATTGTGCACTATATAATAAATGGGGAGTGATTTCAAACGCACTAGATTGTTGTATTAGCAACACATTAGCCTAAGACAGCTAGCATAAGGTGTGTTTTCCAACCACCTGTTTTACAATTCATGCATAAAAAAACCTGAGTGGAAATGACGAAAATTTGAAAAAATCTTGAAATATTGCAAAAAAGTTTTTACGCTTGGCTGAGGTGGAAAGTTGGTGTTTTGAAAAAAGCAACATGTGACAAAGTGAAATGGAAACAGATCTAGCAAATGCATGATGACATACATGAAGCATGTGACTTCAACGTCCATTGAAGATTTGGTCTCCCATCGCTCCACACAGATCTGATCTGACAAACACAAATGTCATGTTTCCATCCTTTTCTACTTTGTTTTTCACCTCTTGAGTTTCAACTGGCGCTCTTCTAATAATGTCATCTTGTTGCGCGCTCTTCTTCTGCAATAGTGTAATGGTACGGGCACACGTGCAGGAATGCTGGCTAGTGACCATCGCATGCCGTGAAGATATTCGTCAGAAAGTTCACGAGTTTAACTCCACGTGAATGTGAAGATACAAATTTGCTTCGCAGCCGGAAGCAAATGTTTTTTTGCTCCTTCGCTCGCATAGAATGGAAGTGACAGGAGGCGAATGTGACACCATGCCTTAATGGTTTTCCGACTGGAGACTTGGCGCCACCTACTGATTATTTCAATGAACCAACTCTTAATAATCACATCACGGTAGTGGATAGAAACAAGCATTAATTCACATTCTATTTTCATGATTTTATTGAAATTTGGTTAAAATGTAGGATACATTGAGATGTAAACCTGGCTAGTGAGGGTCAAACTAGAGCCAATATTATTAGCTAATATTAGTTTATCACAGATATATTAGTATTGGAACATACATCGGCAGATAACAAGAAAATTGAGTTTTGGTATCAGCCTCAACAGTTCAGTATCGTCAGGCTCTAGTACAAGCTTTTATGTGTGTGTGTGTGTGTGTTTGCAGTTATCTCGGGACTGTAAGGTGGAGGTTCAGAGGATTCTCCACCAGAGGGCGCTGGATGTGAAGTTGGACCCTGAGCTGCAGAAACGCTGCATGACCGACCTCGGCAAGTGGTGCAGCGAGAAGACGGACGCTGGACAGGTGAGACGAACACATACTGTAACAGCAGTAGTGCTGATATCTGCTACTACAGTTGTTACTTTAACCCAGTGGTGGATGTTTGAGTGCCCTCTGCTGGTTCATCAGAACTCTTCTTCTTACAGCCAATCAAGTTTGTTAACAATAAAACTCCTCAGGAAACTTTAAGAACTTTACAGGAAGGGTCTGCATGCTGTAGCCATTTAAATACAAATCCTGTATACTTTACTGACCATTCCCCACACCTGTGTGTGTGTTCAGGAGCTGGAGTGTCTGCAGGATCATTTGGAGGACCTGGTGTCTGCCTGCAGGGAGGTGGTGGGCAACCTGACCGAGCTGGAGTCAGAGGTCATTAATATTCAGTGGAAACCAGAATGAATGGTCACCTGAGCAGCTGATGTGTTGATGATGTGAGTGTTTCTTTGTCTCACCGGCACATTTTGAACTTGTTGTCTCTCTGGTTGCTGCAGGACATCCAGATTGACGCTCTGCTCATCAGAGCCTGCGAACCCGTCACTCAGGCCCACTGCCACGTGAGTACATGTACTTTTCTACTGTATGTACACACATGGATATACAGTAAAGGGGAGTGTACCAAATAAAACAAAATGTCTGGCAATCTAATGCAAGAAATATATAATAGCCTTGCAATTAATACAAAGTTTATAAAAAAAAGTAAAACACTGACTAAATCACAATAAACATAAGAGAAATGAAAAAGAAACAAGTTCTGCAAAAGTCAAGAATCATAAATACATAATGGAAATTTACAATAAGAAAATCAGAAAAACATAAAAAATGTGGGAAATACAAAAAGAGCTGCACAGTGTTTAAAACAAAGAGGATGGAATGTGTAAAAGTTCAGAGTATAAAGAACAAAATGATAATAAGAAGCTCATGTTGGAGTTGTTAGAGAGGTTTTGACTGAACGCTACAGTCATTTTGAACACCTTTTTTAACACCTTTGTCCCGTTAGCGATGTATATTTATGCTCACCAAGCACTGACTCCTTTTATTGGTGATCTCATTCTGCCACCATCAAGACAAAACCTCTGCTTGCTAAATACTTGAGTCCATAAGAAAGGAGCCTTAAAAATGACAAACCGTTCCATCCAGACTATTCTGCTAAAATGTCAATTTAAGGCACAGACATTGACATGAACTGTGTAATTTGATTTTGTCTACGTGTTTTATTAACTGCTTATCTGCTTTTTATTTTGTTGTTTCTTGTGTTTGGTGAGCAGAAGATAAATTTCCACTCATGCTCCCAAAGGTTGAATATTTTTAGTGACCCCATGACTTTTGTATGTGTAATGAAGCAGGGCTTTAGATTTCTGGTGTTTAACTTCCTTAAATGAAATATAAATAATAATGTTTGGGATGGTTAATCTGTGTGTGTGTGTGTGTGTGTGTGTTCATGTCTGTTTTGTGTGTTTGTAGGATGTAGCTGATAACCAGATCGATACAGGTGATCTGATGGAGTGTTTAGTTCAGAATAAACACCAGAAGGAGATGAACGAAAAGTGTGCAGTCGGCGTTACACACTTCCAGCTGGTCAGTTACCATGACAACATCTGATTCTCTGTATACTCTTTCTTACTCTATGTTTTTAAAAAAAATCTAGTTTCACTTTAGGAACTTTTACAAATTAAAAGTTGATGTCAAACTAACTTCAGTTTTCATTTTCAGTTAACTAATTTGGAAGTCACTGAATCCAAATGATCTTTCTATGCGTCTTGTAAACCTTTTGTTGCGTCTACAAAGGATGTTTTCAGTCGTGTTAATATCTTATGTAAGGGTTAATGTACAGGGAGCGGGTCATTGTTGTGAAATAAACCCTGACAGGGTGATGCAGGACCCCGACGTGAAGCTTCCCGCTTATTACATGGCGACTTACTTAAGAAATCAATCATTTAACACAAAAATTGTCCTCAAGAGTTTGAGATCGGAACTGCGCCCATAGCTATACACAAATAACAGACCACAGAATGCCGTATTTGACCAATCAGAATGGAGTATTCAACAAAGCCGTGTAATAAAAACTGAGCAGATTTCAGTGAAGTTTGGTGCAAAGTTTGGCCAAGACACAAGTGATTAGTTCCTGTATTTTTTACATCTGTTTATTGGTATTTTAGTTAACAAAAAAATAGTAAACACTGCATACAAATGATATAAAATATTACAAAAAGAGTACAGAATTTACAGACACAGACACACATAAAAATCAATAGGACACATACAGTAAATGATCAGTATAAATATGAACCACATTAGGAATATAACCTAGTTAGTAGAGGATATTTATTGACTAGCCTCTACATAATCAATGAAGTCTTGTAGATTATCTCAATGGAACCTCATAAAGTGGATCGAAGTTCCAGTTGAAGGTTTGTTGCGTGATATCTTTGATCAACGTAGTTAGTTTCAGATATTTTTTTATGTTAAAATGAAATTTGATCCGATCCACAACAAGCTAGATGACTTTGCTTTAGTTCCTCTGTTTCGGAAACAGCTGACTGTATTTGACTCACCTCTGGACTGACAGCTGGTCTTTCATGTAAACAAGTAGACTGCTGCGCCGTATCTATTAGAGTGTGAAACTTTAATGGTTCCCTCCTGATATTTTATCGTGACGAGATCAAGCAGGACAAAAAAGAGAAAAACTGAAAATGAAATAGACAGAAGATGATGCTGTTTTTCTGTGGTTGTTGCTGCTCAACTTTCAGGTCCAAATGAAGGATTTCCGGTTCTCCTATAAATTTAAGATGGCCTGTAAGGAGGACGTTCTCCGCTTGTGTCCAAACATCAAGAAAAAGTGGGTTTGATTTCCATGAAAACATCCAGAAAACATCCATTATTCTTTCCTTTGGTCCGTTTCTGCGTCCAGTTGATCAGATTTTAAATGGATATAATTGACCCTTTCCCCGTCCATCACGCCGCAGGGTGGATGTCGTCATCTGTCTCAGCACCACGGTGAAGAACGACACGCTGCAGGACGCCAGGGAGCAGCGGGTTTCACTCAAATGTCGTAAACAGCTGCGGGTGGAGGAGCTGGAGATGGTACCTCACACAAACACTAACTTATCTGAACTCACACACGCACGCACACTCGGTCCAGATACTTAAGTACACCTACTGTATGTCACATGATGCTATTACTTAACCACACACCAACCGAAGGAAACATGTGACCTTAAAACCCTGAGTGATGGCGACCCCCTGAATTTTCCTCTTGCACCACCTTGAGGTTTTGTTTTTACTTTGGATGAAATGTCCCAGCAACTATTGGACGGATTGCCATGAAATGTGGTTCACACATTCACATTCCCCTCAGGATGAATTCTCATCACTCTGGTGATCCTCTGACTTTTTTAGGTCAAAGTTTAAATAAGTCCAAGTCTATCATTTATGACAAAATACCTGCAAAACTAATGACATTCCCATCAGTCTCAGCTGTTCTTTGAATAGTACTAACCAGCAAATGTTAACATTAGGCCTGTTACAATAATTACTTTATCGACTTATCGTATGATATATAGACATAAGCTTGATTCTGTTCTAGATATTGCCTGTTGTGTTTACATAAGAATGTTAGCAACATTTTAGCCACTCGCTAGAATAAACAGCAGCGTTTTCCCAACCATTGTAAGACTCGGGCATTGCGCAGACATTGCACATTTTTGTTAAAGGGAGTGTTTGTAAGAATCAGAAATGCTTGTTAACAGCTTCACCTGTGGCCATTAAGTCAACGAAAGTCAGCGTCGGGCTCGCGCTTGTGCTCGCTCTACATAGACATGAAGGAGCATCGCTCAACACAGTGAGGAGACACACGTCAGCTAAAAGCACAATATCACTCTATATTTCAGCTGCTTGGCAGTAATGTTAGCTGACCAGACGAAGGTCTCTCCATGAATCAATGCTGATCCTAGTGTTGGCTTTTCCTGCCTCAGCCTCCCGACCGCGGCCGGAGGGAACAGGGGAGACACCGGAGCTTTGGTCAGAGACGATAACGTTTCTCTCTGCGGAGCTCCGTCACTTCACAAGACACGGGAAACCTCTGTTGGTCTGGAGGAGCTGCAGCAGTTATTACTGCACAAACGTCCACTGTACATTCACTAGATATTCTCAGAGCTAAACTAACTCTTCTGCAGTGTGGAGTGTGCCGCATGCACGTGAGGTGGAGCGAGCTGAGTGAAGGCAGGCAGGCAGAGGAGCAGAGTACAGCAGAGACTCCGGTCCTGGAGACCAAAGCTACGGTCTCCCCCGCGTCCTCCGACCGCGGCCAACACTGTTTAACAGACGGGCTTCACTAGATACAACCAAGAGGTTTTGGTGCTTCACTGTAGTTTAAGTTGGAGTCTGAGTCTGAACAGCGTAGCTACACGTGAGCGTGCATATGCAAGCGCGCAGAGGAAACCGACCCGGGTTATTTATGTGTAAGAAGTTACAAACAGTCCCTTTAACAGAGCCAGAGAGTCCATTTTATTTATTGTTTTGGTTATTTGGTTTCATTTTATTTATTTTGAATATATATATATATTTTTTTAAGTTATTTTTTGGGGGCATTTTTACCATTTTTATTGACAGTGGATAGAGTCTTGGAAAGGGGGGAGAGAGCGAGAGAGAGTGGATGCGGAAAGGGCCACAGGCCAGATTCGAACCCGGGCCACAGCGGTCAGGACTGAGGCCTGTTACATGGGCGCCCGCTCTACCAACTGAGCTAACCAGGCGCCCTATTTTGAATATTTTAATATTTTTTTCACATTCCAATTTGACTGTCTGAATATTCTTAAGAATTAAAAGTTAATTTCTCTTTGAAAGGGTGTACTCGCAGTATGTATTGTATTAATGTGACATAAAATGGTCTTAAAATTACAATAATATTTTTCATCGCAACCATTTCTGGGACAACGTTAGCAGTAATCGTGACAGGCCTAGTTAGTATGCTAAAAAGCTAAACTAAGATGGTGAGCACTGTAAGAAATACATTTCACCTGCTTAACATCGACATGTTAGCTCAAAGCACCACTGTGGCTAAGTACAGCCTCACAGAGCTGCTAGCATGGCTGCAGACTTTTTAGGCTGCGGTCAGACTGCAGGCAAAAGTGGCCCAAATCTGTTAACCAGTCCAGTTCACACTGGAATCTGATATTGGCCACATTTTAAAAAATCATGTGAACAGCCAAACAAAAAATTGGATCTGAGCAATAAAGGCTTGCAATGTGAATGCAACATTAGTCTTATAATATGAGTCTGTCAGAGGGAGCCAGTATATAAAAAAAACCCTGTAAACTATATATTTCCTGGTATTATATAAATAGATCAACAAAAAAATGTACGTGATGACAGGTGCCGTTAATGTGCTGTCTAGGCCAATCACATTGTCCAGCTACCAGCTTATGGACCAGTTGATGTTTGGTGTTTCTGTACATCAGAGCTCGCTCAAAGCAAACTATGAACCAGCATTTTGTGTCGGCCCCAAGAACAGGTTTCTGGTTGAATGACAGCGTTTTCACTTCATCAAATGTACCACATTCTGGGGGAAATAAAAAGTGTGTGTTTGCTGGTAAACTTTCTATCTAATGTAACACCATGAAACTTTGAAGGTACAGTTTTGTTAAAAATGACAGTACAATACCCCTCTCTCCTCTCCTTCCTTCCCAGTCGGAGGATATTCGGTTGGAACCAGAGTTGTACGATCCCTGTAAGTCTGATATCAGTCGTCTGTGTCCCAACGTGGCCTTTGGCAACGCTCAGGTGAGCAGCATCACACACCCAAGAAACAGCTGAAACAAACATTAAAAACATTTTGTTAGTGGTCCTGGTTTTCTACTCTTCATCCCTCTGCTGCTCCTCAGATGATCGAGTGTCTGAAGGAGCAGAAGAAACAGCTCAGTCAGCGCTGCCACCAGCGGATTTCAGGCTGCAGGAGGTGGAGATGACCGACCCCGAGCTCGACTACCAGCTGATGAGAGTCTGCAAGCAGATGATCAAGGTGACGAAGAGGAGGAGGAAGGGGGGGGGGGGGGAGGGGGAGAAGCACTGGGATGTTTTAGGATTTTTACTTCTGATACCAATAGCACAAATCGGAATTTAAATTCATACAGTTTCATAAAAACTTAGGTCTTATATTTGCATTTTGACCATCATTCCATCATGGAGACATTGATAAACAGAAGTAGAAACAAACAAACCCCTAGGTTAGGAAAGGGTTGGGGGGGGGGTGTAGCACAATGAACAATCCATTAGATTTTGGTGGCGATCCGGATCATGATCCGGTTTCAGGAATATTTTGAAGGATTCCGATCAGCCTGAGCATTAAGACCACAGGGTATAACACATGCGCAGTGTAACTGCATTGATGATGCATATTCCCGCCTTCTTCTGAGGGGAGAGAGATATGTGTGTGGATGTGTGGCGACACTCGGTGCGGTGGAGCTGCTGTCCGTCCGCAGTGAGAAAAGAACAAAGCGGTAGCTGACGGGATGAGAGACAACGTAGTGTAACGTTATACAGACATAACAAGGCTGCTGAATGAGAGAGGCATCCGCCGATACGTTACACGGAAACACACCGTGTTAATAACAAGCCAACCACATCACGGTACCGCCAGCTGGGAGCTGGGATCTGATTTTAAAGTCACGCACCTTGGTGGAGGTCTGCGCTCTCCGAGTGCCATTTTAGTTTTAACTACTTTATACAGTTTGGTTGTTTAGTTTAGTGGTTCCCAAAATAGGGGTCTATCGCCTGCAGAGGGTCTGCTCTGAAGGGAAGGTTTTCTCTTATCTTTACTTTTGTGTGTTCTGAAGTTCAACCTTTTCGAGTTTAGATGGGGAATCACTTGCTAATGTTACCACCGGTCTCAGGATTGGGACATGAGGACGACTGAGAACAATGACAAGGAGTAACATATGTTAGCATATAGAATGTTCTGCTTTATTTACTCTCTTTTATCATGCATCTTCGTCTCAAACAACCTTGGTGATTAATGGATTACATGGAACGGCGTTACGTAATTAGGATACCAAATAAAGGTAACTGTAATCAGTTACAGTTACGGAAAAAAAAGATGTAATTAGATTACAGATACATTTAAAAATGGGGATTACTAGCAGGATTATAATTTTAAAATACAATTAAAATAAAGAAAGATATACTATGCAGATGTGCACACATTACAGCACTTCAGGGGAATGAGTTCCTCTCACAGAGCGAGCGACACGGCACTCAGTCTTCTCTGTAATTGTCTCAGTCCAAAAGAACAAAAATTAGCAGCTATAGCATCAATCTAACAGCACCATAAATTACATTTATATAACCACAATACCACAGTAAAGCCCTAGAAATGTGTATGTAGGTTCATTTAATTTCATTTATATGGGTACTGCTGCTGCTGCTCCAAGTTAAAATCAGGTAACTAATGTGTCAGATGATTGGAGTTCTTTGATGATGACAGCATTTTAACTTTCACTTGTGATGTTGTTCCTTTTTTCTGCTTTACATACAAAATAATGGTGAAATTTTTCTTTTCACTTGTCTTTATTTGCATATTTGGTATTGAGGTAATCCAAAAGTAACAGAAGGCAATCAGATTACATTACTTTTATATTGTGATTCTTGAATTAGGTTACCTATTACTTTTTTAACAGATAATAAGTAATTGTATCGGATTACATTTTCAAAGTAACCTCCCAACCTTGATCTCAAATAACATGTTTCTTAATGTTATTCAGGTATCCTGGCTCAAAACACATTACTCAAAATCCTCTAATACTATGTACTGCAATTCTACTGAGATAGTAACATCAAAACCAAATTAAATACAAGTGTAACATAACGTCACTTTTTCTTTGCACGTGAATTCGAGAGTTACGTATGTAACTACGGTTCTATGAGTTCTGGATGACCGCCAGAGGCAGTGTGGATGTTATCCATCTCGCGCACGCGCAGGTCGAGTATTTCATATCAACAAAGTCACATGTGACCTGGGATGACGTAACGTATATAAGCCCACATCTTAATCAGAGAGAAACCGGGTCACCAGAGTGTGAGACCCCACGGTCTGGTTATCCACTCTAACATGCCTAGCTGAAATTGCAGCTACATAGACTCTTAAGGTAGAAGGAGAGAGTTTCTTCTCCAGCAAAGACTGCAAAAATCTCAGTATTATTGGCACAGAGGCACTCTGAGGTACCTCCTCATGAACTCTACAACGCTCCGAGAATATTTTCCACCTGACTGTCGGACAGCCCTTCCCTCAGGTTTACAACACAGAGGCATGTGGGGCATTCATCATGGCCATCAGTAGCTAGCAGTGGAGCCGTGCAGGCACGGCAAACATGCTCTCCTAACATGTTGCTGTGATATGAATAATAATTTGCTCAACAGCAAACTCTCTAAGTAAATAGACATTAGCTTTGAACTAGGACTGTTAAC
This sequence comes from Sebastes umbrosus, assembly GCF_015220745.1. NCBI lineage: Eukaryota > Metazoa > Chordata > Actinopteri > Perciformes > Sebastidae > Sebastes > Sebastes umbrosus. The sequence continues at coordinate 41,095,615 of NC_051270.1, forward strand.
GTACAAAATGAACACAAAAGACAGGGAAGGTAATAACTTCCCCTTTAACATACGGCACCGAAGCCCTTTGACGTTAACCCACAAGCGAAATCACTTACTGGGGAGCGGTCGCTCTATCCAATAAACAAAGGAGATGCACGCTTTAATGAGCGAAATCACTCGCTGGTGAGCAATACACACTGTAAAAGGAAAATAATTAGTCGACAACAGCCCAACGGGGCTCGTTGTCTGACGGAGGCTCGCCGATACTATAAGCGCAAACACTTAGCTCAGCGGCAATAAACAATAAAGGAGACCGAAAACAGACTCCTATCAAGAAACGTTACTTAAACTCTAACGTTAGCCTAGCTGAAATTTTACCGTCCAAAACACCGGTCTAACAGTGAAGTGTTTGAGTGTAGGCGTGATTAACTAATGGCAGCCCTATGAGGACGAAACTGTAGCTCCAACCATGCAGTTGCAGTGCTTCCAGCGAAAGTCAACGGCTATCTTCATTCATTCAACCTGCCGCGAGAAGATTCAAGGGACATCTCTGATGATGATGTTGGCTTATATAAGCTACGTCATCCCAGGTCACATGTGACTTTCTTGATATTAAATACTCAACCGCGTGCGCAAGATGGATTAAGCACTGCCTCTGGCGGTCAGGAAGAATGAAATAAAACTGCTCCAATAGCTGCATCTACACATATTCTGCATATGTCGTTCACATTTAAATGATGATCATAACCCAACCAAACCTAATAACTAGAATGCAATAAATGTCTCCTATACTGTAACTTATACAAGGGTCACAATTTGCATTAGAAAGGTGCTTCAATTAACAACTATCACATAACAGTTATAGTGCTCTCATTCTACACATAGCTACCTGGTTTATATGTAACCAAAATCAACATGACATTTATCATGAATGTAATCACCAGCATGGCTTTACCAATTTCTAGAATGATTTTATGTTGTACTGATAACTCTCCATTAACTGTAAATTCACATTTCACTTTATCATTAACACACATAAACAAATTAAGAAGAAAAGGTCAAAGGTCAAAGTCTAAAGCAAAATACTGCAGAACCAGCGCTAGCTACCATATAAAAGAAGCTATCTGGCTAACCCTCGCTAGCATCGGAGCCCAAGCTAATGCTAGTGTAGACATCTACAGGTTAAACTGTATAATAGCATGTAAACTATAAGTTCACTTGATAGGATTCATTCAGTGTAACTTTAATAAATGTTAGTTAACATTTCAATTTGTAAATAAATGAGAATAATAGGGTAATAATAATAAATAATAATAGGGTGTCTGTTTTAACCTAACTTAATTGTATGCCTCTGATACATACAGTCCTGTACTACACTAACAGTTCAAAGACATCTGAAACGTAACAAAGAGCCCAAAACTAGAAGGGCACTCAGAGAAGTTTCATGAAAATTTGGCCTGTAGTTTTTCTGTAATCCTGCTGACAAACCAGCAAACAATTCTACGTTTAAAATTATTGAAAGGGACTCTTTAAAGGGACTCTATGTAAGAATCAGAAATGTCTTGTTAACAGCGACACCTGTGGCCGTTAAGTCAACTAAAGTCAGCGTCCTGTTGCTCACGCTTGTTCTCGCTCTACATAGACATGAAGGAGCATCGCTCAACACAGTGAGGCGACACACGTCAGCTAAAAGCACAATATCACTCTATATTTCAGCTGCTTGACCTTCGTCTGGTCAGCTAACATTACTATGTTAGCTGACCAGACAAAGGTCTCTCCATGAATCAATGCTGATACTGTGTTTCCTGCTTCAGACTCCCAACCGCGGTCAGAAGGAACAGGGGAGACATCGGAGTTTTGGTCGGAGACAATAACGTAACTCCTCCGTAGTAGTGATGTGTCGGCCGGCTCTTTTAAGTGTACGATGGGAGCCGGCTCTCGTCTGAGAGACGTTTTTTTTTTGTTTTTTTTTATTAATTCAAGGCAGAATGATAGGACAATCATTCTGACCATCAAGCAGGGAGGGGCGGGTGTGCGCGTGCTGATGATCTACAGGTACAGAGCAGGAGGGAGAGGAGGAGAGAAAGAGAGAGGTGTGTGGTGCGGTGCGCGAATAGCAGACAAGATGAGTGACAGTCGGAAACGAAGCAGCATGTAAAATGATGGTATTCTGGAAATTTGAAGGTTTAGTATAATTATATTGAATAATTTCAGTGATATATTTGCACACACACTAATCATAGGTCAAACCAGCGCTAAATTTGGCTGAATTATAAAAGGCAGAAGTGGTAAAACGAAGAGCCGTTTGGGAGCCGAAAGAACCGGCTCTTCTTGGTGATCTGGCTCACTAAAAAGAGCCAGAACTCCCATCACTATTCTGCAGTGTGTAGTGTGCGCGCATGCATGTGAGAGGGGGAGTGAGTGAGAACGAGCGCGGTGTGTGAGTGAAGGCGAGCAGAGCAGCAGAGACTCCGGCCCTGGAGACCAGCGCTACGGTCTCCCCTGTGTCTTCTGGCTGCTGTCAGGGGGGCTGGAGCAGGAAGAGTTGACCCTGTTTAACAGATGGGCTTCACTAGATAGAACTTTGCAGTTTTGGTGCTTCTGAGTAGTTTGTGTTGGAACAGCGTAGTTACACGCGAGCACGCATAGGTAACAAAGACGCGCAATGATTTATAAGAGTGTAAGTGTAAGAAGTTACAAACAGTCTCTTTAAGAGGTTTGGTTGTTGATGGAATAACAAACTTGTCTCCTGCAGCGGTTCTGCACTGACGCGGACGCCAGGAACGTCCTTCAGTGTCTGAAACAGAACAAGAATAGCGAGCTGATGGACCCAAAGTGTAAACAGATGATCACCAAGAGACAGATCACACAAAACACAGGTCAGTAAACCATTACAATTAATATGAAAGGAGATGTAGTGAATCTGACTCAACGTGACCAGAATCCACATTCCCCTCCTACTCCTCCTCCTCCTCTTCCTCCTCCTCCTCCACCTCCAGACTACAGGTTGAACCCGGTGTTGAGAAAAGCTTGTCGAGCTGACATCCCAAAGTTCTGCCAGCCCATCCTGAACAAGGCGAGCGAGGACAGCGAGCTGGAGGGTCAGGTCATTGCCTGCCTCAAACTCAAATACGCCGACCAGGTCAGTCCACGATTACATCACATTCAGCCTCCTAAAACCTCTGGTGGAGGCTACTGTAATATAAAACTATTACAAGACAAAAAATAGAAACTACAAAACTGCAAATAAAAGATAAGGATAAAAAGGACATCAAACCAGCAATAAATAACATTTGAAGGTACAGGTATAGTGAATAGTGGAATACAATTTAAATCAAATATTTCACATAATCCTATAGAGTTGTGTTGATTTTGAAATTACAGGTACATTGTTTCTACTATAAGCCATACTGTGTCTTTTTAAATGTGTACATCTTTTAATGGCACAGGTTAAAAGAAAAAGAATGAACTCTGGAACTCTGGTGGTTGTTGTCTTAAATCGTGTGTTTTCTGGATGGGGTTTGGTTCAGAGGTTGTCTCCAGACTGTGAGGACCAGATCAGAGTGATTCTCCAGGAGTCAGCACTCGACTACAGACTCGACCCACAGCTGCAGATGCACTGCACAGATGAGGTACACGCACGCACACACGCACGCACGCACGCACGCACGCGCACACGGTCTATTTCGGATCTCTGTCTCTGCATCAAACCAACTCTCTTTTCCTCAAATGTTACTCATTACTCATACCTCAGTGTCATTATTTTCCGGTTTCTTCTTTCTCTATATATCCTGCTCTCCTTTCCTCTCCTCTCCTCTCCCCTCCTCTCCTCTCCTCTCCTCTCCTCTCCCTCCTCTCCTCTCCTCCCCTCCCCCTCCTCTCCTCTCCTCTCCTCTCCTCTCCTCTCTTCCCCTCCCCCTCCTCTCCTCTCCTCTCCTCTCCTCTTTTCTCCTCTCCTCCCCCCCACAGATCTCCAGGTTGTGTGCGGAGGAGGCAGCAGCTCAGGAGCAGACCGGTCAGGTGGAAGAGTGTCTGAAAGTCAATTTGCTGAAAATCAAACAAGAAGCCTGTAAAAAGGTAAATATGATTTACTGTTATTGTTCTGTCCAGCGTACATATTTAGGATTATTTGATCCAAAAGAATCATTGATCATTTTATCAGACAGCAGACTGATAGTTTCAGATCATCTCAGTACACTATGAAAGTGCTCTTATATACAACTACTTGAGTTAGTTAACATGTCGTTTTCATTATTATAATGTGGTAATGCAGTTACTGTATTAACAGGGTGGTGTGTTCAGGTGTTGGTTAGGATGGAAGGACTATTCTTTCTTCCCTTTTAAACTAGTTTTCTAAATCTCATTTGATGATTCAACAAGTGGTCTGAATGGATTCTGTGTTGATGCAGAAACTCAGCTTTCTTTGCTCCGTTTTCCTCCTTTCTTTGTTGCAGGAAGTCCTGAACATGCTGAAGGAGAGTAAGGCAGACATTTTTGTGGATCCGGTCCTCCACACAGCCTGCGCTCTGGACCTCAAACACCACTGTGCTGCCATTACACCCGGCAGAGGACGACGTGGGTGCTTTCACACAATCGATTTTTAGATTTCATTTGTTTTTTAATGAGATTCTGAATGTCTTCACTTCTGTCTGTCCAGAGATGTCGTGTCTGATGGAGGCGTTACAGGACAAGAGAGTTCGTCTGCAGCCGGAGTGTAAGAAAAGACTTCAAGACCGCATCGACATGTGGAGCTACGCTGCAAAGGTGAAACACCAGGAGGAGGCAGTTTCACCTTCAGAGGCTTATTTATGTTATTTACCATATAAAACTGGGGAAGAAAAGTTAGTAAACTTGTGTTTGGTGGATTATTTCTCTGTTGTATCAATGCTAATGGTCATTGTATTTTACATGGTTGGAAAGCCTGTTTATTTACCTTCACAATGATGTCCAACTTGTAAGGATCATGCATTTGTGGGATGAGCAGCATACCAACAGGAGAATACACTGTTTACCATTGACGGAGCATTTTGGAACATTTTTCTTGGGCGCCACATAATCAGCTGTGCTGCTCATCCCACAAATGCATGATCCTTACAAGTTGGACATCAACAGAGAAATAATCCACCAAACACAAGTTTACAAAAAAATGTTCCCAGTTTATTATTATTTCTAAAAAGGCATTAAATGTCATTTAAGACACATTTGAATGATGTGTGATGATATGTGTTTCTACATTTGCATTGTTTAATCTTTATACCTTATTTTATTTTACATTTTTAATTATCACTGTTGGCAACGGCCAATATTTCTAGCCATATTTGTAGCCAGCAGATATCCAGGCCAAGACGTCCCTTTCCATGCGTTGCTCATTTATTTGTCATGTAACTTAAGTTACAGCACTTCCGGAGTTATTTTAACCCAAACCACAATCTTCTCCTAAACCTAACTAAGTAGTTTTATTTTGAAAAGACTGGAGCGGAAATTGACATGACATGTGTTGCTGGACATTTGTAGGAAAAATCACGAAAAATGCGTTGTCTGAAAGGCGAGCTGACTGCTGATTGGTGACTATTATACTGTCTCACTGCTGTGAGACTGTATTGGAATGTCATCAGTTTAGCAGGTATTTGATCATAAACCAAAGTGTTGGACATATTCAAATTTGGACCCACGCAAGAGGAAAAATCAGGAGATCAATAAAGTTATAAGAATTCATCCTGAGGAGAACATGGTAATCCATCCAGTGGGTGTGAAGATATTTCAGTGTGGACGTTCTTAGAGCCGCGTTGCTAGCATGTAACCTTTCCCTCCGTCCTGCAGGTGGCGCCAGCTGAGGGCTTCTCAGACCTGGCCGTGCAGGTGATGACATCGCCCTCCAAGAACTACATCCTGCTCATGATCACACTGAGCGTGTGCGTTCTCTTCCTGGTGGGGCTGCTGTGCGGTCGCATCACAAAGCGAGTGACGAGAGAACTGAAGGACCGGTAGAGGACGAGAGCGCGCGGACAAAAGACTGACTCCTCGCACCTTCTTCCTCCTAATCCTCCTCCTCCTCCTCCTCCTCCTCCTCCTCCTCTTCTCTCAGATGCCCGGTCTGTAACCAGCCAACCTGCACAGTGCCAACACCACATCTGGAACTCCTTTGTTTATTGGCTGCTGCTGAATATTTGCATCAAATGCAAAACGGCCCCCCGACTCTCACGAAAATCTCCATTTGAGCATCTCCTAACTGATCGTCTGATTGGAGCGTTTTATTCCTTGATGATCATATTCCCCCCCCACACCCCCAACAAATCTGCTTTTGCCGAGGATGTTGTTTGGGGTCGAATGTGAGGTCGTCCGGCATCTTTTAAGTCCCTAAACAAGCGCTGTTCATGATGTGACTGAGGGCTGCTGCTCCTGAGGTTAGGATTGCTTTCCACTTGTTGAGTCCTAATGCTTTTTTTGTGATATTTAACGGAGACTGGAGCATGTAGAGCAACAGGAAGTTGTTTCTTTCTAAGTGACTGCAGCTGCCAGACTCGCACACGGAAACTCAAACTTTGGAGTTGAATTCTTTGAGACGTCCCTGTTGCTTTCAAACATTTCCTCATCAGTCATGAAGTCCCGTCCTCTTCACTCCGGTACAGGATCACGTCCGGCTCGCCAGGTATGACATTCTACATCAAGTTTGGGATTCTTCTGGATATTTTCACCATGACCCCTGTTCTCTGTTGCCTTTAATGAACACAATCTGTCACATAACACACTGAGAGGCTTCATCTTCTGCATTTTAGAACTGACCAGCCTGCCTGTGCATACACATGACACATGAGCAGTTGTTTTGAACTGATTGTTAATGTAGATATAGCATTTAAACCTGAGACTCTGGTTTCTCATGAGCTGCTTTTCTCTGCATACAAAGTTCATTTTTTTCTGATGCTAGATGCTATAGGTCAGACATCACTATTAAACCTGCTCTGAGCTGCTAACACATGGAGATGCTTTCCCCTCAGGCCTCGTTTACTCTGCAGGCCTTCGGGACCAGTTCGAACTTTTATGCCCCGATAAAATGTTTTAATTTGTCCACCTCCATTTAAAGTGCATTTACGACTCCTGCATGTGCATATACAGTAGATAAACTTCAGACGTGAGCCAAAACACTGTCAGAAATTGGCACATACAAAACAGAGGTAATCATTTCAGCTTTTGAAATGCCATTTTAAAGTAATTGGGAGGTGATTAGCGTAGCTTAGCATAACGACAGGAGGCAGGGGGAAACAGCTAGCCTGGCTCTATCCAAAGTTTAAACAAGACTTGGTCAAATAGGAGTATCTGTCTGGACCGTGTTGGTCAGTCTGTGAATTTGTGGCTAAATTGTTACACAAATATTTAGTGGTCATGTCTATAATGTTAAATCCAGCGGTACATGTCCACCAGGTCCGGCGAGGACACTAAGGGACTCGCTGCTCCTCCCAACTGGCCGTCCATGCACCTGATTGGTCCCTGGTTTTCTGTTTGCCGCTTTAAACAGGAAACAACATGGCGGCCTGCTCGTAAACTTTCGTTATTTAACGTTATTCTGTCCAAACAATCCACCAAAATCTACTTCTGAAAACATTTTAAGCGAGGAATAGTCCAACACACTGTTGAATCTGGTTTCATTTTAGAACTAGATCGCGTAATTTGACAGATTGGTCCAAGTTTGGTGAGCCGGACGCGTCGGCTGGACGGGCTCATTTGCATAAAGGACTTTTTCCGCCTTTCATTTTGAAAGAGCAACGACCAATGAGGAAACTCCAACACTCTGCCGACCAATCCTGTTACTTCATCAGTCAGTCACTCAGTGACAGACTTTTGCATTTGTTGGGCTGGCCCTCTGCAGTTCAGCCAAAAATACACCTACCAACACCTCTAAAGCTCACTAATTAAAGGGACTGTTTGTAACTTCTTACACATATAAATCATTGTGGGTCGGTGTCCCATGCGCGCTCTCGTGTGGCTACTCTGTTCAGACTCAGACTCCAACACAAACTACAGTGAAGCACCAAAACCTCTTGGTTGTATCTAGTGAAGCCCGTCTGTTAAACAGTGTTGGACGCGGTCGGAGGACGCGGGGGAGACCGTAGCTTTGGTCTCCAGGACTGGAGTCTCTGCTGTACTCTGCTCCTCTGCCTGCCTGCCTTCACTCACACACCGCGTTCGTTCTCGCTATTTCGCTCCACTCTGATGTGCATGCTGCTCACTCCACACTGCAGAAGAGTTAGTTTAGCTCTGAGAATATCTAGTGAATGTACAGTGGACGTTTGTGCAGAAATAACTGCTGCAGCTCCTCCAGACCAACAGAGGTTTCCCGTGTCTTGTGAAGTGATGGGGCTCCGCAGAGAGAAACGTTATCGTCTCCCACCAAAACTCCGGCGTCTCCCCTGTTCCCTCCGGCCGCGGTCGGGAGGCTGAGGCAGGAAAAGCCAACACTAGGATCAGCATTGATTCATGGAGAGACCTTCGTCTGGTCAGCTAACATTACTGCCAAGCAGCTGAAATATAGAGTGATATTGTGCTTTTAGCTGACGTGTGTCTCCTCACTGTGTTGAGCGAACGTTATTGTCTCCGACCAAAACTCCGATGTCTCCCCTGTTCCTTCTGACCGCGGTTGGGAGTCTGAAGCAGGAAACACAGTATCAGCATTGATTCATGGAGAGACCTTCGTCTGGTCAGCTAACATAGTAATGTTAGCTGACCAGACGAAGGTCAAGCAGCTGAAATATAGAGTGATATTGTGCTTTTAGCTGACGTGTGTCGCCTCATGTCTATGTAGAGCGAGCACAAGCGCGAGCCCGACGCTGACTTTCGTTGACTTAACGGCCACAGGTGAAGCTGTTAACAAGCATTTCTGATTCTTACATAGAGTCTCTTTAACATGTTGTATCTCATTTGTTTGAACCAAACACAAATAGAAATGTTAAAACAACTATTTGTGGTTTCCCAGGGTACCAGAACTATTTTCTTGGCTAACAACTGGCGGGTGGAGCGACTTCCTGGAGTCACCGCGAGGCTATAAACTGTTTACATTTCTGTTTACGTAGAAAATAAACAAACATGATGTGTTAATCATTGACCTTTAGAGGTGTTAGTAAACAGAGCAAGGCTATCTGTTTCCCCCTGCTACAGACCTTTATGCTAAGCTCTTTTAAACCCACTGTAAACCCACAGGTGGTAACCTGTCCAGCAGCAAACATTCTGCTGCCCCCAAGTGGCCAAAAAACTCAGTTAAAGCAGCTGTAACTGGTCTTGACTGGTCGATGTACCAGCGGGCAGCAGTCAGGGTGAACTCGGGTGAACTGGAATATTCTGATCTGTGTGTTCAGATCAAAGTCACATTTGAATGATTGATTATGTGATTCAGATAATTCAGATTTTTTTCCATTTATGATATATCACTTGACGTTTGAGCTAATATCAGATGTGCATTTTCACTTCCATGATATATATAATGAAATTGACTATATCAGGATAAAAATAATAATAATGTACTGTATGTAATGCATATGAGCAAAAATATCTGTACTGGGTCACCTTAACCAGATGATGTTAAACTAAAACGTCCCCTTGTTAAAGTTTCACATTCAGAAGCCATTTTTTGTGTCCCATCATGAGCTAAAAACAGTTCTATTACTATCTGATGCATTTTAGAGAAATGTGTCAAATGTACGACAGCGTATTAGGGCCATTGTAGGTACAAACATAATAATTATGGAGCTGGGGGAAGGGGGTAATATATAGTAAAAACTCAAAATGTCCAAGGTTAAAGTCATAAATTTACAAGCAAAAACTTGGATATTCTCTGAAATTAAAGTGGCAAATTTATGAGAAAAAAAACTCACAAATTTGCAAGATTATAAAGTCGAAGATTTACAAGAAAAAAACAACTAGTGGATCAAATTTAGAAACCCAGATGGAAAATCCCCATTTGAGCCATAAACATATTTTTGTTTTGCAGACTTGTAACTTTAATTGTAATTAAAGAGATGCAAACATTGTTTTGCATTTTAATTTTTTTTTCTGACAGATGAATATTTAATTTTGCACTTTAACTCAATGAACGTCACATCATCACTGGACAACGAGCCTCATTCATTCGTCAAAGAAAAAAAAAAAAAGATTTCTATAAAGTAACTCAGCTTTCTTTTTAGCAAATATTTTGCAGCTTTTGGTTGAATATTAATATTTGTGAATGATTTAAAAACATAAGTTATTACACAGATGAATAGTGTGTTGCAGCTTATACACAATATGTTCTGCTCATTTACTAAAGTTAATGAGGCTGAAGCTGCAGATCGTCTGTGGACACGTTGGAGTGTGAGAACAGAAACATCCTCTACCTGAAAGCCGAGCCGATCGATCGTCAGACGGACGATTCAACAGGAAATAAAGACGGCGATCATCATAACCACTTTTATACGTTAAGTCTCTACGTGAACAAACTTTATCGGTGTGCAGTTCTTTTTTCTTTTTACATTATGCCATGTAATATGAAGTCGTAACAGATTTATCATTGTGAAGTTTGATTTTGCTGTACAGATAAAATTTGTCAATTTAATAAAACTGTCTGCAGATTTTCATATCTTTGGCTCAATCGGAGTTTTTCTTTTTAAATATTCATGTCCTGGGCCTTTACAAAGGTGGGGGGTTTGAAAGTACAGGAACTTTCGTGGGGTTTGCAGGACAGCCTTAACTTATCTTTCAAATGCAGCCACAGCGTTAGTTTTTAGTTTGGCCATCGTGCACGGCTTCGACACATCAGAATGGAGTTACAGTGGGCCGACGTCCAAGTCCAGGTCTTATTGAGCATGCTGAAGACAAAATGTGACGTATGAGGCAAATGTACTTTTCACTCTAGATACTAGTTACTTTACAGATTAAGATCAATATTATAATCAACAAATAAACTATGATGTAATATTATAGATTAAGATAAAATGTTATTGATCCCCAGGGAGGAAGTCACAAGCTACTGTACCCAGTAGTATATAAAGTAGTTAGAATTAGCTCAGTCTTTACCATCTTTATCATTACAATCGTGTACACAGTAATGCATCAATATTAGAATTCAGTAAGATAATATAGATGATTCTGAAATATTGCATTCGGCATAATGAGTACTTTTATTTTTGGTACTTACTTTTGGCTAATACTTTAAGACTATTCTTAAATATTTGAATGCAGGACTTTTACTTGCAACAGAATATGTCTGCATTGTAATATTACTACTTTACTTAAAGCTGAAGTAGTTGAGATTAGAGCAAATATGAATCAAAAAAGTTATTTTTATAAAACGGTCACTATATCGTGACAGTAGTACAACAAAAATCATGTTCCTCTGTGTCCTCCGTTGCTCCTAATGGCATCTGCAAGATTTCACAGACTGGAGGAAAACAAGCAGTCCAAACGGTCAAACTAGGCAGCGCTGATCAAATATGAATCAATATTCTGTTACGTTAATGTCTATTTCTCTCCTCAGATGTTCTCAGAATCATCTTGTAGTGCACGGTTTAGCTGAAAATGAGAAAGTTTGTGACGCCGCCGCAATTGTAAAATCTGGTGAAGGAACGACAAGTACCGGTCACATGACCGTAGCACAGCCAATAGGAACGCTCTCTCAATAAGGTTAGATGTTCCTGAAAACAGAGCCATGAGGAGGAGCAGAAGTCTAGTTTTCTCTCAGAACACTTGAATTACAATATACTGAAAGGTTATTATGGGATTTTTTACAAAGGATGCCAAAAATATACTGACTACTGCAGCTTTAAGTAGAAGATCTGAATACTTCTTCCACCACTGCTGTCAGATAATAACTAAAAGTCTAAAAATAATAAAATCAGCATAAGCTGTTATCTGAGTGCAGGTTGAACCACCAGATGGCACTACTGTCATTTATCTCAAACTCTCTGGACCAGGTGCCACCTCATCACACCAAAGCACCCAAACACCACCTGCTGACAAACTGAGCCCGAACACACACATCATTTGAACAGGTGACTGTCTGGAACCTGATAAAAGGTCACAGGTCATATTGATTTCTTTGAGTCTCTGGCTTCTGTTACCTCTTAATGGGTCTTAATTGTCATTTTCTGTTTTAAACAAATAATTGATTTATCGTCAACACACACAGAGGGAGAGAGACTTCGTTCTCTGCTCAGGTAGACATTACTCCTCTATATCTTTACATAGACAATAGTTGTTTGCCGCTATATTAATGCTCTGAATGTCGTATAGAGAACTACGACTCCCAAGATGCATTTCTGCAAGAAACATTCAATCGCTGAGTTTAAAATTCTCTGACGTATACTGCTAACGGCATGTGGTAACTTCCCGTGTCCCGTTCAGATGATTTCAGCAGCTGGACCAGCTATGGTTCCATGTTTTGTTCTTAATTGCAACAATGAAACTTATTTTTCAATATTTTTGTTGTCATCTTTATTTATTCACGGGGAAGCTGTCCAGTACAACCACAGTCTGATCTTCTGGCCAATGAGCAGTGGAGCTGTTGGGGTTAAGGGCCTTGCTCAAGGACACCTCAGTGGTGGTAATGAGGGAGGGGCAAGCGCTGCTTTTCACTCTCCCCGCCCGCATTTATCCTGCTGGTCAGGGAGATTGAACAGACTATAGAATATTGTCATATTCCGGTCACAGGCTCGCTTCTCTGACCTCACCGCTGCCCAACTGCCCAATGAGCCTTGGCCTCCATTGCTATGGAGAAGAAGCGAGGCAGAGGTAAAAAATCAGAGCTGAAGCAAATTCACAATTCAAAATGCTTTGTTTTTGCAGCAGAGAACAAAATGCTGCGCCAGAGTTGCTGATTTCATCCAGAATTGACCCAGAAACTAAACTGAAGTGAACAGAACAGATAGAGTTTTCTCATTTAGACTTTTTATGAAAGAACAGTTGTTAATCTGATGATTCAACCGAGTTGCATGCCGTGAGACTGTGACATTGTCCTTCAGGAAAAATGAATGGGACTTGAACAAGTGGGGCCTAAAATATCTCCTAGTTGCCAACTCTATACTTACCTGTAATCTCTGCAGGATACTATATGAATTACTACAGTATGAATTACTACAGTATGAATTACTAAAGTATGAATTGCTACAGTATGAATAACTACAGTATGAATAACTACAGTATGAATTACTACAGTATGAATAACTACAGTATGAATTATTACAGTATGAGGGCAAAAGAAAGTCTGTAAAACCTCCAACTACAGAAAGCTCTTTATTGTTGCTTCCCACTTTATGCTCTTAACATGTTATCAATTTAGAAAGAAAAGGAAAGAAAAAAGGAGCAGCAGCATAGCATTAATTATCTCTATTTGAACCTCTCTCATTATTCAGACGTCTACGTGGGTTAGCTGTAGCGATACTCAGATTAGCAGGACAGAGGAGGCTCACACACAAACCACAAACTTAAACATAAAAAACCCCAAAAACCAGACAGAATATTATGACTTATTTCAGATGTTTGAGGTGCGTGTGCGTCATGATCGCAGCACAGCAAAACAAATCTTGCAACACAATCTTCCACAGATTAAATGACCCAAATAGAAACAGTCAACTTCACTCTCCCCGCCTCATAGTCAGCATCAAAATGAAAAATGATTGTTAAATTAAAGAGAATAAATTAGAAAGTAAAGAAGTTGACTGTAAAAATGCTATTCTTAAAAAAGAAACGGGTAGCAACAGTTTACACCGTCCATAATCAAAATCTGAATAGAAACAGACAGCTATCACATAAAAAAGGAAAGAAAGTGAATTCAGTGTCACACCTAAAAACCTACAAAATAACCCAAGCATACCGTCGTCGAGCTAAATGAGCCAATCACAAGTTAAAACAAGTCCAAGTAACGAGTAAGAGTCTACTGGTTTCTACTGGTTTCTACTGGTTTCTACTGGGATCAGACTGGAGGTGGTCATCGGGCGGCTGCCGTTCCTCGGTCAGACAGCAGGGCGGTGCCGTAACGTTTCAGGCCTCGCTGACTAAGGCACTGACAGTCTTTCATTGGGTTCATTTCATCTCTTTGATTCAAGCAGGAGCCACAACAGCTGAGTGGAGAGGATGATGAAGATGAAGAGCTGCAGTTTCTCTAACGGCCACTAGACGCTGAATCAAAGACTGCACTGAAATATAATGAAAAATGTCCCAAATTCTCTTTTTAAATGATTTTTTTCCCCACAAGAAGTTGATTTGATTTAATGATGAGAATACTAAGGCTTTAAGAAATAGTTTGACATTTTGGGAAACACGCTTATTTACTTTCTTGTGGCGTGATAAGGCCTTTGAGCACCAAGTCTGTATTTTTCATCCGAAATTGTCGCACGTTTAAGAATAAATATGAGCTCATGTTAAGATCTGACAGCAGTGATTGTGCTTTAGGCAGCTAAACGATAGCTTCTTGCTAATGTCAATCATTCATTAGCCCCTTTGCTAAGCTAGTTAGCTTAGCATAAGGACTGGAAACAGCTAGCCTGGCTCTGACCAAAGGTAACGAAACCTGCCTAGCCTTCTCAACACTGGAGTTGTTACTGTTAGCAGTCACAGTTTGAACCTCAGAGTGCTTCTTGCTTGTAGCTTGTAATTGACTTGTTAAATCAAAGAATGAGATATTTCCTAAAGCAGTTGTTCTGCTGCTGGTTGTTGTGTCGTTTTACTGACTCCACTGTGAGTTTCACGGCGATCCGAGCCGTAGAAGTGCTCACGGAACATTTGCAAAAGAATTAATGGGACTTTCCGTAAAAATTCCAGCCTTTATGCTAAGCTAAGCTAAGTTACCGGGCTGTGGCTTTAGCCTTATATGACATATGAGATTGGTATCCATCTTCTCATCTAACTCTGCTAAAAAGAGTCAATAAGCTTATTCCACAAAATGTCAAACTATTTCTTTCATAAGTTTCAGGGTGTGTTTGATTGACAGATGTTTCAGCCAATCACAGTCAGTCATGGCAGTAGCTCTCACTGCTGCTCCTCTCAGGTTTTGTCCTCTTTGATTAAATCTCTTTTTCTGACTCTAGTAACTGAAAATGATGGCAGCGAGCAGAAAACCAATAATCCAGAGTTTGATAAAAACATCCCGTCAGAGAACTTGCGTCCATGTTTTTCTACAGTGTCTGTTGGTGTTGATCTCTGGAGACTTCTCTCTGCCTGTAAAGCTTCTTTCAAACAACAATGTCGTTGACCTCGGGCTGAGGAAACAGCAAGCCACAACAAGTGTCGGATTTTCAGAAAACGCAGCTCAAACAACAGAAAAACAAACAAAGTCAAGTGAGGAGTTTTACAGTCAGTAACCAAAAACTGTCTGCTTTCACCGTCTACGTGTCAGCACTAATAGCTTCTGATTGGTCCTGGCATCTTGAGTGTAGTTGTACAATTGGCTGGGCGACCAGAGGGGGCGGGCCATCAGGAGGCAGTGACCTGGACGTAGTTGGCGGGGTAGAGGCCCACCTGGCCGCTGCTCAGCTGTCCTTTACACCAGCCCTGCTCGTCCTCCTCCCCCATCCTCAGCAGCTCCTCGCCTGGAGGAAAGACAATGGGCAGACATGTTAAGTACTGAAAGTGGAAGGAAGCATTCAATCGTGATAAAGATAACCAAAACTAGAGGAGAAGAGGCCACCTGTCCCATCAGTGATCTGGTCCTGGTTCAGGATAAGCAGAGCTGAGCTCAGCTAAGCTTTTCCAAACTAAGGTCTCTCCCTCTGGGGTCCCATCAGGTTTCATTAACTCGGGTGTCCCTCTGACCCCCCCCATGAAGCACGACCGCCTGCAGAGGACGGACTAAAGCTCCACAGAGGTTAAACCACAGCCAACCAGGAGCTGAGCAAAACTCAGAGGAGCGCCTTGTCATAATGACAATAGCACTGGTCCACCTTAACAGCCCATCTTAAGCGAGCCTGAGCCAAAGTTGTGGTTAATTTCAGGGCTAACTCTTCAGTTGAAGCATCAGTAGGCCAGATCGGAGCAAATATGATTCAAAAAAGTTAGTTTTATAAAGCGGTCGCTATACCGTGACAGTAGTACATGAAACAGGTAACCTAAAAAATATCATGTTCCTCTGTGTCCTCCGGTGCTCCTAACAGCATCTGCAAGATTTCACAGACCGGAGGAAAACAAGCAGTCAGAGCTGATCTGAGGTCTGCTGTCCAGAGCCGGCTATCAATCACTCTGAACTCCAACCAAACAGTCAAACTAGGCAGCTCTGATCAAATATGAATAAATATTCTGTTACGTTAATGTCTATTTCTCTCCTCAGATGTTCTCAGAATCATCTTATAGTGCACGGTTTAGCTGTAAAATGAGAAAGTTTGTGACGCCGCCACCATTGTGAAATCTGTTGAAGGAACGCCAATTACCGGTCACATGACCGGAGCACAGCCAATAGGAACGCTCTCTCAATGAAATTACCTGTGATTGGTCAAAGTCTCCCGTCACGGGGCTAGATGTTCTAAAGCCTGAAAACAGAGCCATGAGGAGGAGCAGAAGTCTAGTTTTCTCTCAGAACACTTGAATTACAATATGCTGAAAGGGTATTATGGGATTTTTGCCCAATGATGCCAAAAAATGACTGCCTACTGCCACTTTAACAGACTATGGCAAGCAAGACACGGGAACTTGTCTTGTGTTGTAGCATTTCTTCACTGACAGCCTAAACTGTACACACACTGCACTGCGATGTTCATAGCTATTGTGTTACCTTCATACTCGTTGTCAGTCCGTCACAAACACACGCTCCCTCGCACTCTGTCCGTCTGTCTGTACCACACACCGACACTCTTAAAGGAGTTTGCTACTTGTATAACACATTTTAGTTTAAAAACATGTCAAAAATACAAATGCTTAGGCCTGGCTGGCCGCCAGGCTTGCAATACAGTGGCAGAAACCCTGAAGGTGGTTGCTAACAAATGGCTAAATGAGGCTACAGAGGTTGTTGGGGAAGTTCACATTCATCACGCCAAACACTGATTTTCTCTCCTTTGTTTATGACTTAAGAACAGGTGAAAAAAGCTTTTGCCAGGATAATCTTAAACTCCTGTCATATCTTTTTCATCTGGAAAAAACAAGTGGGGAAATAACATTTGTCGAGCGATTTTTTTTTTTGTCAGTGTTTGTTGTTGTAATACTCATTTGGACCACAAGAGGCTGAAGTGCACCACTACCCCATGTTCTAAATAGGACTAAAAGCATTCATGTTTTCTTCCAGGTGAGTTTTCATTTCTCAATGCAGTCCAAACACAAGGTACATACAGTATATTGTGTGTTAGCAAGTTATGTAAATTAAAACATGAATGCTTTTAGTCCTATTTAGAACATGGGGTAGTGGTGCACTTCAACCTCTTGAGTCCAAAATGAGTATTACAACAACAACTTTTTTACCTACCTGGTTCACAGATTTAAAAAAATGAAGGATCTTAGAAAGGTGATCCTAACAAAACGTTTTTTACTCACCTGTCCTTAAGTCATAAACACAGGAGAGAAAACTATTTAGATTAGACTTTGAATTTATTTAATTCTCACTTGCCTCTCAGGGCTTCCGTATAATACAGGTGCATTGTGCAATTAAATGTATATTGTGAGTAAAAAACTCTTTGTTTTTGCTCAAATTGAGCTTATATGGGTCTACTTAGTTTGGCTCAGCTGAATTCTCTCGCCCCCCTCTAACCGTGACAAAATAGGTAAGACTCCATGGTCTAATAAAAACTCTTTGGAATCACACGGGTGGCGAGAGGCTTAGAGTTTGCAGGTACAAATGGAGTTACTTTTTAAATATAGGCTCATATCTTCCAAGCATCAGACTATACAGTACACACAGAGAAATGAACAATGCTTGTCATTTGATTAAAGAGGTAATTTTCCCCTACATGAAAAAACTAATGTGTGTATTTGAAAGTAAATACTTCATGCCTACACAGCGAATACTGACAGTGATTCATCAAACAACAAAGTGCATTGATAAACTGAAGTCTGTTGTTTTATTCTGTCTTTTCACCGAACTGTATTTCAGTTTTCACAACTGTGTTGTGTGTAAAGTCCTTTTTACATAAAGGTGACTTTACTGGATTTACCTGACAGATGAAGGAATGTTTATTGATCGGATTATTCTAATGATAATCCCTCAAATTAGGATGAAACATACAATTAGTATTCTTGATATATAAAACATCCAGTGGATGAGGAAGATAAAACCACTCAGAGAAGGTTTTTATTTCCAACAAGAACAATAATTGTGTGAGTATTTAATAAAGAGTTTCTCATTTTACACTAAAAGAGAAACTCAGAGCAGCAAGTTATTCTATCAAAATAAAAGCATCAATCCTCCGACCGTCTGTTCTGAAACGCTTCTCAAAATGCTGTTATTTCCAAACAGAACAGATGATGTGAAGCTGCTCACACTTCACAGCTGCACACATCTGTCCACATCATGCAGAGTTACAGCAGAAAAACACAGTTCTCGTGTTAGCAGCCATTTTACATTTGACACTTTTGCAATACTGATCAAATTAAAGTCACAGAAACAAGTCCTTTTTATATGTTATAGATGACGTCAACTTTTAGAGTTCAAAGATGTAAAAAATGTTTTAGTTTCACAAATTGTGTGTCCATTTCTTGATGGCAGCCAAATGAGAAAGCAGCTTTCATTTCCTGATTTACTGCAGCTAAAACGTTTTAGGTCTATTTGTTTATTCATTTTACAAAAGCTGAGCTGGTTCTGTGACTCAGAATCATTAATGCAAGACTCATAAACGTACAGGTCACGGTGATGACACGGTGATGACTGACATGCAAACTAAGGTAAGATGTAACAGGTGTGTCACCTTACACCTTACAGTCTTACTGCATTTGATCATCTGTCCTCATGTCTGAAATTCTGTGTTTGACATGAATGTGTGTGTAAATGTGTGAAGTAGAGGCATCACAAAGTGAACAAAAAGAAATAAGTGTCTTTTTGGACATTTTCAGGCTCTGAAATATAAACTGTTTTTCTTCTAGGGTGTAAGACTACACATACTGCATGTTTGTGAAGCTGCAATTTCATACAAATGTGCAAATCAGTTGTAAAGTTGATATAAAGGAGTTCATTTTCTCATTGAAAAACTCATTGATTGTGTGGTGGACACAATGTGGAGAACACGTGTAACGAGATGCAATCTCAGTAGTATAGTAGACTGATTCACCTGTAAAGGGCCTACAATGTTTGCACTTGTTTTTGACACTGTTGTTGATAAAGTTGGATTATACTGATTTTATTTCTATTTGCTTTTCTATAGTTTTTAAACTGGTTATCTCAAGATTACAACTGAATCATCTCTTAGAGCTTGAAGGATCTATTTCTAGGGGCTTATTTGATTTTATGCATGCAGTCTTGATAGGGTAGAGGTAAATGTGATTATTGCTATTTAACGTATGTATACATTGATGGAGTGTTTGCCTATTGGCATTTTGTGAGGCCTTGTTGTATTAATTATGGAGGTTTCTATTTATTTATTGGTGCTGATCTCTCATTGCCATGTACATATATCCCTATAGATTAATCTACATCTGTAACCTGCAATATTTGGGAGACATCTTTTTGAGAATGCAGTTTAGCCATTCATTTTATAAGGATCTACCCATCTAATGTAAAGCATTTTGGTGCACATTTATGATTTTCTAGCTCCATATATGATTTTGGTGATTGCTATCGAGTAAATAAATGTTTGGTATTTATGCCTTCCTATTGCATGTGAGGAATGTAATTTGTGATTGGATGCATACTTGCAGCCACTCCCTATTTAAGATGGCTTCTCATTGTCACGAACTATTTGCCCGATGAAGGTCTAGCACCAAAATGTCTCAAATAAATGTATTTTTAAAAGGTAGACAATGTGCAGGAATTTATTGCAACTTATTTTTACAGGGTGGTATTGACTTTTAGCAGAATATCTCAGTACTTCTTCCACTTCTGGCTCTTTTAGACAAATAGTTCCACACTAGGTTTTGTCCTTGAAATGCAGCTGAAGACTTTTCATTGTTTCTTTCTGTTTTGCACATTTGATGAAATGACAGAAGTCATAAAACTAAAACTGATCAATCAAACCAAATATCACCCCTCTCCTCTGTGATGCCTGGATGGAAGCATTAGTAGCTGTTAATACCTGCTTTAAAGCTGAGCTCATCGGCCTCCTGGCCCGTGTAATCATAGAGCGCTCGGACTCGCACCCCCTCTACCTGATCCTCCTCATCCTCCGCCTCCCCCACGCCGTTCACCGCCAGCACCTTCTTAGGACTCTCCTCGTCTGACCAGTCTGATGAATAATCTTTCACCCTGAGAGAGGAGAGACAGGAAGTCACACAGACACAAATATGCAGAGTAGGAAATTTTGTCTCTTTGACAGAAAAATCATTTGTTTCACTGACGCCTGAATGCAGCATCACAAGTTATAGAAACATACTATCATTATCATCAATAAAGGTGTTGATACTTTGAAACCTTTACTTTGAAATCAATTGTATGTTCTTAAGCACTAAATATTCAAGTTAAATTAGTTTCAATAGGAACGTAAATAAAGTTGCAACCTCGTATTCGGCTGTAGCCCCATTTTCTCAGTTTTTACCGTACATCACATGTACCTCTTTAAACTCAATATGCCCCAACTCAGGTGTTGTAAATACACTAATCGAGGCTCTGCAGCTCCATCACACATCTCCTGGCAACCACAGCTGTTGTCATCATGGACATCCAGTGGAGAACAGAGTAAGTGTGTGAAAATGTCTAAGTGGTGGAGGTTCAGGCACCACAATGAGTTTATGGAATGCCAGTGAGCTCACAGAGGAGACCACTCTTAGTTTGGAAACCAAATTATAAGACATAATAACAGAAGAGTAGGAAGCTGCTGATGGGTGCACAGAAAGTCACTATAGATGTCTGGAGACATTTTCTAGCTATTCTCTTTGAGTGTCCGCACCTTAAACTGTGAAATGTACAGCATGCACTACATAGTACCATCAGAAATCCCCTCCATGGATGGGGGGGGAGGTGCAGGTGCAGTGGCTTAATCTGACAGCTTTCTAGCTACTAATTAGAGTGCATTATGTACATTCCTGTATGTACAAGGTAAATTAAAGTATGGCTGCCTCTCATGCAGCTCAGGTTTATACTTTCACCTATCCTCCGGAGCAACCTTAGTGTGGCTAAAACTTGGCGTTGGATTGAGTCCTATAATGAAACATGGTAATAATGATGGTTTTAGTTAGTCTGCAGCAGACGTGGAGGTGTCCTCCTCCTACCTGCCGGTGTCCAGGGTGATGGGACTCGGTGGGACGTCGTCTCCACCTGAGGAGACGATGTTGGTGAGGGTGACCACGTTGTCCTCAGAGTGTCCACCTCGCTCCTTCCTGCTAATGGAGCGGCTCGCCTCCGGAGACCACTCCTGCACACACAAATCAGATCAATTGATCGAATTAAAGGGGAACTATGTAACTTTTTAAAGTAGAAATAACACATTATTCTTTTTACAGATTAAAAGTATTCCATACAATCAATTCAATACTCTCAGGGGTTTTGCTGCTACAGCCTCACTTGGTCTGGTGTGACCAGCTGCATATGGTACTGTAGCTATAACGTAAGCACACTTTTAATAGATATTGATGAGCACTGACATTACAGAGTGTCCATTTGCTGACTCACCAAATGATGATGTCTGTAAAGCAAATGACTTCAATGCGCCATTACCCTATGATTGTTACTTGTGGCTGCTGTTCAGCAACAGCTACATAGTTTTGAAATTCTGAAAATTCGGATTTACAAAATTCAAAGTCAAATTTCAGAAACACACACACGCAATACTAATTTATATGCGACATGATTGCATTTGAAGTCAAAGTAAATTTGCCTGAGGTGGAGCAAATTGACTGCACAAGTTGAAAATGTTTAAATTACTATTGAGCTGAAAATTGGTGCTTGGGGCTTCATGAATCCAGCGTTACTTATTGTACAGAGAGCGACTGGAGGAGAAAAAGAAAAGGAGTCCGAGCTGAATTCAGTCAGAGGCTAAGTTGCCAAACAAACACATAAACATGGTCGGTTGCTAGCGAGCCTACAGCTAATGTTTACAGTCTCTCTTCTTTTCTGTCTATATCTTTATTGTCCCTCGAGGGGACAGTAGTTAGTTAGTAGTAGTTAGTAGTAGAGGCCAAGAACACAAACATACAAGAGGACATGGGACATTCATGGGACATTCATCACAACAGTTACAGTGGAATATCCATATCCTGTACAAGATCAACATTTCATATTTCATGTGCAACAATGTCTGTCTACTACTATATTTGTATATATTTAGCTTTTCTATGGTTTACTTATTATATCTTTATTGTTTACTTATTATTTATTATATCTTGTTTTGCTGTTTACTGATGCCTCTTGTTGTTTGCACGATCCCCTTGCTTCCCGCTGCTGTAACACTGCAAATTCCCCCTCTGAGGGACTAATAAAGGATTATCTTATCTCATCTCATCATACAGCAAACAACCAAGTAAAAATAAGATGTATCTGTCCGTTCAAAATGTCAAACCATTGCAATAGTAGCCATGATAAAGTGCTGCTGAGCAGTGCAGTCAAGTCAAGGTTCTGTATAAATGTAGCACATCTATTGCACTAGGAATAAATGAAAATGTATACCCGTTACTGTTACTTTGACCTGGAGCTCAGCCCAGAAAGATGAAGAACAAATTCCTCCAAGAGTGGGTGGTCCATCGTGCCTTATGCAAAATTTGCCTATATTTTGCATATCTGCTAAAGAAAGCCGCTGCGTGCCAATTATTTTGCTGGCTACTTTAATACTCTTGGACAAATGCTTTTTGTTTTGCACTTTAAGGTTCCCATACCAAGAAATCAAACAGAAGGTTCAAATGGACTCAATAAAGGATTTGTAAAATAAAACCATCAGTGTTTTGTCCACATTAAAAGTATTGAGTTTGTGCAGAAAGTAAAGTCTCTGCAGGCCCTTTATGCTGATTGCAAATGTGTTGAGATCGTGGTTCAAGTTCTTGTCGATCACTGTTCCCAGGTACTCGTAGCTTTCAACCGTCTGAGCCCTACTCTAAGTATAGTTGAGAAGGTTGTGCGAGAGGTTTTCCTGAAGTCGATGGCCATATCTTTAGTCGGTACATTGATGGTTCATCAGTCAAATTCATTCAATTCTTACAAGTTCTCTAGTATTTATATTCCATTCAGAGGATTTATAATCTTGTGATAAACTGCAGCATTTTCTAATACAGAAAATAATCAAATATACGTAAGCTTATTTTTGGAAAACTATAATAAATTAAAATTGCAACTTATTTAATAAAATTAAAACAAAACAAAAACAGCTGCTGTGATGATATGTTGCTAGGGCAATAAAGTAGATGTGTTTCTGTTTTAGTGACCACACACACACTCTTTGTCCATAATAACAGAAGTAGGTGGCTGGGGATACAGTTACTGGTAACAACCTCCAAACTATCAGCACTACAGGAGGTGTGTGTGTGACCCAAATGTCCCCACAAGTATAGAATGAACACAACACACATGCACAGTCTGAACCACTCAAAAAGGATACAGAGTGAGGTCATTTTGTTGCTCCTCTCTCTTAAAAAGCCTTACATTTAAAGGTATACGCACAGCAGAGGAGCTAAAGTTGAAGTTATGAATGAATATATTCAACAGAAAGTCCTCACAAGTACAGATATACTGTGTGTGTGTGTGTGTGTGTGTGTGTGTGTTCCTCAAGTATGAAGAAAATCTTTCGTATTTGCACCGTTTTAAAACTTTCCACAAACTGTCAAACTTTGAACTTAACATACTTCCTGATACAGATCAGGAAGTATGTTAAGTTCAAAGTTTAGAGTTCAGAGAACATTAGCCTGAAACCAAATAATCACCTGACTGTCACTAGACTTCATGACAAAAACACATGAATTATCCTTTAAGCTTTTTGTGTTGTATACTGACTCACTGTACAGGCCAAGATTGTCACACTGATATCCAAAATGGCATTCATAAGCAGTATATAAATGTTTAATACATAGTTTTTCACACACTATAATGTAGTTGTAAGCAGATATAAGTATTTATTAATGTATTTCTCAACAGCGACAACACACAAGTGGAGAAAACAGATAATGAGTGAAAAGTAAAACACAGTTGTAATACTATAAAATATGTCTTCATGGGAGAAATTGCAATTGTTTCCAAATACTGTACATACAACTACATCATAGAGTGTTATAAATAAAGTATTAAATGTTTATATGGTGCTTATGAATGCCAAATAGGGGGACTTTAAGTATTGCTCCTGAAATAGTATTGGGTATCAAAAAAAACGGTTCTGAATTCACAAGATTCCAAATCAGCTTACAGATTCCTGAAGGCAAAGATTAGACCGTGCACACACAGAGGTGAGACCAATCAGGCCCACCACTCAGAAGTGTAGCTAAAGCGAAAGACAGTAGTGATATGGTGAAATGCAATCACCACATGAAAACACTTTGAAGCTAGCTTCAAAGAAATGATTTGACATGTTAGATTCAAACATGTCAGGTCATTTCCTGCAGCCCCTGAATCGGATCATGGTTGCATATAAAATCAAGTTTTGTGTGTAGTGTAACACAGCCCATATTCTACCTCTAGATGGAGAGATGGGTTGTATTTTTCTTTAATTTACATGAAGAAGCATTTATGGCATCAGTGGTTTACTGGTAAGAATTTCAGTAAAGTTTGGCAACAGGTCAAAATACACCGAGTTTCCAGTTGACATGGTCCACCGAACTAAAACTAATGCAGTCTAATACAACAGTCCTGCAATAACTCCTACTATCATGAAGGGTATACAACAGTGAGGTTTTGGAAGTGAAAATCTCCTTAATATTCTGAATCAAGCATTTTGATAATTAGCCATAACGTCATAACCATCCAAGTTGGACTTTAGTTTGGATTGTGAAACGATGGTATATGCTCCTGTAGAAGCCACAAGTCTGTATGGTATCAACCTTGTTTGAAAAAAATAAATAAAAGTTTTATTTGCGATGTCATGGAGAAGTACTACACTACCCACAATCCTAAAGTATAACAGCAACGTCTCCGATTGGTGGAGCTCGCTGTTACCATGGATATGTGTACGTCACCCGCCAACGGCTAGTGAAGGAGCAATGTCTGCTCCAAACCGGACCAACATGGCGGCTCGTTTGGAAACTTTCTCTTATATTACAAAAACAGTTTACCGAAATGTGTTTCTGGAAACATCTGAAGCGACAAATAAGACATGCAGTTGCTGAATCTGTCGTCATTTTAGATTGACAACGGTTAGTTTAAACATCTTTCAGGAGTTTCCGGAGGGGGTAACACCAACTCAAGGGATGCCAACAAACTAAACAGGCTGGTGAGGAAGGCTAGCTCTGTGGTTGGATCTGAACTGGACAATCCGGAGGTGGTGGCAGAGGGGAGGATGAGGAGAAAGCTGGACGCGATCCTGGATAACCCCTCCCACCCCCTCCATGATGAGCTAGTCAAGATGAGGAGCACCTTCAGCCACAGACTCATCCCCCTCGGGACAACACAAAGCGCCTGGGTCAGTCCTTCATGCTGGTAGCCATCAGGCTCCACAACCAAGGCTGACCCCCATATAAGAACTATGAGGACTTTAAGAAGTTTAAACATGCACTATTTGCCTTTAAACATGCACTATCTGCAACCATCTTGGACTCTAACCACTGGCGCACTTTACTCTCTTCACTCTGTTTGCTGATGTTGCTGCTTTGACACCTGAATTTCCCTCCGGGGATTAATAAAGGTTCATCTTATCTTATGAAACATCAATGGAGTGAATGAATGGTAAATTAAATTCACTTCTGTAACCGGAGCACGGTCACTGTTGAGCTCTACAATGTTCAGTTTTTATTTCAGCAGTTTCAGAGCTGTTGGTTTAGTTTTAGAAGATGTAGTTTGTGCTGCTGTTGAATTGCACTGCCTTTTATACCGAGAGGTGTTTATAATATTTTGTCTACCCTCATCGATATGAATGAGAGGCAGACCTCCTCTCTGGTATTTACACCAGTTAATAACAGATAAAGAAACTGCTCATTCAATCCAGGCTTCATTTGTTCTGCATAGATTTTAAAACATGTGGAAGTTTGGGCCAATACATTTTTTACAGTTGTTTAACCTTAAATGAACAAAACTGCAGCTCTGAACTGACTGAATTATGTTCAGCATCGTGTTACCACTTGACAGGTTTTGTTTGAACATGGCCATAATTAAGTGTGATTTTCATACATCAAATGCAGACTTCAAACAGACTTTCTGTGGTCCAGTTGCTGTATTTTTGAGTGTTATATATCAACTCTTTTGTATGATTTGAAATTCGAGGATCCAGGTCTGGAACAGCGCACACACACACACACACACGCGCACGCGCACACGCACACGCACACACACACACACACACACACACACACACACACACACACACTCAGTGTGTAGCGGCCAAAAATAAAAGTGGAGGGCAGGAATCCAGATGATTGTATCTCTATTATGACTTGACAATTGGGTCTGCAGATCTTTTCACAGATAGAAAATTGAACAGTACAAGGATTCAGGAACAGAGAGTGAAGAGGGCGTGGAAATACCTCCGTGGAACTGATTACAATCGGTTAAATCATCCTTAGACTGGCTTCACAAAACCTCTCAGGAAATTAAAGAACTTGATTTAAAGTTGAGATGAAATGAAAAATGCCCTTTTAGCCCTTTTAGATCACCTCCCTGGTCATATTGTGCACCTATTTAACAATACATGCAAAAACCATAATACAAGAAAATCAATTTATTCGTATTTTTATGAATTGAAATAAAAATAATCTTTTCTTCCTGTAAAATAAAATATGATTTGTGCTTAAGTAAGCTAGTACCAACCAATTTCAACCAACAATATCATGATATCCATGAATCAATCAATTTGCAACTTGTAGCTCTGTATCAAATTCAAAGCCCACCGACTTTTTAGCGGTCCAATCAAATGCGAAGGATTTGATTTAAATCCCATTTGTAACTGTACGCCGCTCAAATATTCTGTTTCACTGGGGAATATTCACAGTACAAATGCTACAGATGCTCTAACTTCCATTTCACTGGGACTAGTAACATACTTTCTGGTATTATATTTTGTATTTTTCACTTGGAGATTAAAAGGGCTTCTTGAAAGCAAAAGTTGCCACAACTGATTTGAAGTATTCACTTAATCTGTGCAAAGATGCATTTGAAAAAGTTATCTTTGTCTCAACTTTTTTCCAGCACCAAAATGCTCTCCAGGGTGGATAAGTGAAGTTAAGTAAGCTAGCCTGGCTCTGTCCAGATGTTTTTACACTACATTAAACAGGAAGATATAACGTGTTAATGTGAAAGGGGTTTCACAGCGAGGATTCAACCAGTGTGAGCTTTACAGGTGTTGGCAGGCTGCTTTTGGTCCATGCAGACAGAGCCAGGCTAGCGGTTTCCCCTGTTTCCAGTCTTTATGCTAAGCTAAGCTAACTGGCGGCAGCTTCATATTTACCATACAGGCATGAGAGTGGTATCAATCCTCTCATCTAACTCTTGCAAGCCCCCAGTACAGGAAGAACGCAGGGCCTTGAAGCAAATTTGGTCAAACGGTGGAAATCCACATTCCATGTCTGTTATATGATGTCATTAGGGCCAAAAATACTTTTTTCCCATAAACTTACATTGGTAATGAGACGTCTGTAAATCAGTAGATCATTTCCCAGTTTGAACACTCTAATAGTCCTTATTTAAATCATTATGTCCTAAAAGTTGTAAAATGCACTAACAGCTGAATCCAGAGTTATTTCCCTTCCTCCGTTCATGTGAATGAGACCCAGACCGAGGCTGGAGCGAGGGCTGGGAGGAGTTAACGGAAACACTGCTGCGCCTGCTCTATGGGCCCAATGGTTACAGAAGATTGCCGGATGATCCGGGTACTTTATCCCTCGGCAGTTGAGCCATTTTGGCTTCATGCGCCACTAAACAACTCTCATAGGAATGAACGGGAGCCCACCTTAAACGCTGTATCCAGTTCTCTTTATACATCCATGAACTCTTGGCAATAAAGCGAACCAGTATATATCTCAAAATAAATGTAGAACTGTTCCTTTATACTCTGTAAAGAAACAATAACTTTAACTTCTGTTTTTTCATATCTGTAAATATTAGTTTGTCCTCAGTGGCCTGAAGGTTTGCAGAGCTGCAGTGAAATCTGTAGATTTCCACTAACAACTACATAAACCTGTGTGTGTGTGTGTGTGTGTGTGTGTGTGTTCAGACATTCCTGACCCCACTCACAGCTCAGTCACACAACAAGGCTTTCACTGGAAGCCTGTTTAATATTCAGTCTGTCTCTCTGAAACACACACACACACACACACACACACTGAACAACTACTGCAGTCCTGCACAGTACTCTTGTTTTCATCAAGATGTTTGAAGAAAAAAATGAATGAATGAAGTTATATAAATAATCCTGAGTGAATTAAAATAGTGTGTATGTCTGTGTGTGTCTGTGTGTGTGTGTGTGTGTGTGTGTGTGTGTGTGTGTGTGTGTGTGTCTTTGTGTGTGTCTGTGTGTGTGTCTGTGAGTGTGTGTGTCCACACCTCAAACTGTGGCCAGTTCATGCTCATGCCCGGTCCATGGGTGTTCCTCCACCATCTGAGATCTTCAGTGTCATTGGCTGCCTGGATGGTCTGACCCTGGTCCCGGTACAAGGCTTTGAACCTATTGGACAGAGTGACTGTCAATCATCACATCTACTGTACACCGTCCTCCTCCTCCTTTAAGTTGTCATTAGAGATGTTAAATTCAAGTTTAACATTCTTTTGTCTGACATTATTTCCTATAATTAAGTTTTTTTCTTTAAGTTGCTTTTGTTAAAAGACAAATATTCGCTGTGCTCAACACTACTACTACTTGCATGTTTTGTTCAGCAAGATTCACGCCACTTTTTCAACAGTCGGCCTTCATCGCCGCTACTTCTTTGATGTCGGCTTGGTGTGTCTCGGCCTTAAGTTTCCAACTTATTTATTTTGATTTTGCGTGCTTACCTCTCTTTCTCTTTGCGTGACATCTAGCGTAAATCTACAAGTTGGAAAGTTAGAATAGTTTGCAGCAGCGTTAGTAAAAACACAACGCGGCAGTAAAGGCGGACTAGTAAATAAATGAGTTTCCGTGTTTGGTGTGATGACTTTTAATGTCCCCGACAACCTCTGTAGTCTCATTTAGCCACTTGTTAGCAACTGCCTTTCTTAACAACAACACGTACGTAACACGTATATGACGTATTTTATATCGTAGAAAAAAACTTGAAAATATCTTGAACTTGTGTTAACCGCAGACGTTTGTGCTGAATTTTTTGTAGATATTTTCAATTAAAATTTACGTATCTTATCATTTAAAGTTTTGTATTTGACTTTCTATTTCTTAACATGCAGCTCCTCTGATTAATTATCAGACTTAAAGCAGCTGCAATTTACTTTTTTATAATAAAAATGTCTCAAATGACAATGTGAAAGTGGTCGCTTGTAGTGATGAAACTACAGAGAACTATTCCCTGAATCTGCTTTACGGAGCATTATAGTGAGTTTCAGCTCATTCTTTATCTGTCCGGCCCACAAATGGACTGTTTTGATTCACTCTCACTGCTCTCATGGTGTCACTTTCAGAGAAAAAGCTGTAAAAATCACTGTACACTACCCGCTGCAGCAGTAAACAGCAGACAGACACAGTTAGAGACTAGCTGGTTAACACATGGAGCATTTAGCAACTGAAGAGACATTTCCCCCAGGAGTTGGTGGGGACCAAAAACAGAGCTAAAAGAGAGTGAATATTGAACTTAAATTCATCAGGTGGACACAAACAAGACTCCTAATGAAAGATAATGTTCCTCTAACTGCTGACTGAGTAAATAAGCAACTGTTTGCTAACAAGTTCACTGTATCAACTTAAAATGTGATGATATGTCAGTGTTGTGTTCACTACTGTCCTAAAAAAATCAGTAATTGCATGTTTAAAACACAGATGGGGGTGCATCTAAAAATACATGACAGAGCCACTGGTAGGAAACAAAGGACAGGTCAGTCGTGGCTTATCTCATCAACATTACTGCTGTGTTATTAAGTTAAAGCTGCATTCATTGATTTGTTGGTCACTTTGGAGCGTTAGAACAAGCTGTACACATTGACATATCAAGTTATTATGGTGAATGTGTTGGCAAACAAATTCTTATTTATAAATTAGACTGCACAGAGCAACATTAGCAATCATATCATCATCAGTCAAGTCATGTTTGTGTCCACCTGATGAATGTAAGTTCAACAGTCTCTCTTTTAGCTCTGTTTTTGGTCTCCACCAACTCCTGTGGGAAATATCTGCCTCTTTAGCTGTTAAATGCTCCACTATGTTCACCAGCTAGTCTCTAACTTTTCGTTTTATTCGTAATTTCCTGCTCTGAATATGAATTACAGTGCTCATATACTGTATGATATATTTACTGTAACACTGTGTGTTATTAACTGATTACACTGTGTATTATGAACTGATTACATTGTGTATTCTGGGGGCTGGGCCTTTAAAATACCAAAGCTTCCATTTAAAAAGATGGAATTTCAGATAAGACTATTGTATGTGCATATTTTCTAGTCAGCATTATCAGCTCTGTGCTGGTTTGTTTACACTCAGAGATGATATGAAGGAAAGACTGGCATCTATTCATCTACATCCAATCTTCCCAGAGCTGCAGGTAAATGACTGAAGGCTGTTTGATCACTGGACTTCCTCTTGAAGCCGGTTGACTGTATTCAACAGAGAACAGACCAGAGACGACTACTCAAAATACAATATACAACACTTTTGACACAGAAATGAAGTTATATGAATACAGTTTGTCCAAATACAAGCACAAGTCTAACCCTGTGTCTAGACCACAAACTGTGCTCAGACTGTCTTTATCGGTTCCGTCTGGTCTGAGGAGCAGCCACACTGCCTGGGGCCCGCGGCAGCAGCAGGTCCGCTAGTTAGCTAGTTAGCTAGTTAGCTTGCTAATTCCACCATGCTTTAATGCTACACTAGTTACAGAAAATGAGCCAAACAAAGTCACTCATCTGGCGATAGCACTGTGCTTTCCTACGCTGTGACCAGAGTGTGTGGATGAAGCATTAAGTCTCCGGCTCTCTGCTTCGTAATGTTACTGCTACACTGCTCGCTTTAGTCGTTACTGCTGAACTTAGTTTAGGTTTCAGTTTATATGGAAGTCAGCCCACTTTGGCAACGGTACACAAATTAGCAACAAAGCCGGCGCACTGCACCACATCTAGACACATGATTGGGAAGTTTTTCACACTTTTTAATTCGACGGGAAAAAAGGTTTTGGGTGGCAATTGAATGGAAACACGACTAGTGTGGAGTCACAGCTACAATCAGAGGTTCAGTCACTCTGAGGATGTGAAGTCTAAAATTTCAAAAATGTTGGGCACCCTGGACTTCTAACCCCCAAAAGGCACCACTAGACCACATTGTCTACCATCATACCAAATTTGAAGTTCCTAAGTTAAATAGTTTCCGAGTTCTGCTCTGGAAACGAAAGTGTGACATGTGAACGGCCGGAAGGACGGACACACAGAGCGCTATATACCCCCGACTACATTGTCGCGGGGGTATAATAAAGATAATATGATAAAAAGTTAATCGCTAAAGTAATGATAAAAAGAAAATAAATACTGTTCATGCATGGTAACACATTTCAGGTAATGACAGAGCTCAGTATGCGAGTCTGGACTTTGTGTTTGGTGTGCTGTATATAAGAAGTGGACATAGTCAACATGACGTCACCCATCGGTTTGTGGAATGCCGTCTTGAAGCCTCGAGTTCGGCATTTTGGCCGTCGCCATCTTGCTTATTTGCAACCAGAAGTGAGGGAGGAGCTATGTGCAGCCGAACGCTGAATAAGACATTTTTTAGGTGACTAAAATGTTATAATTAACTTTGATGAACTGAAAAAACACTGTGAAAGGGTTAAAGTTGTAAGACGAAAATACAGACAACTCACAGACCTCCGTGGTAGCGACCTGTCAATCACAAGGTAGCCACGTCCTAAAGCATCCCCTGCTTTATGGTCTATGTGACTCTAAATGGGACCATCATTTACTAAATGAACATCATGCTGTATTGAAGAAGACTTGAAACTAGTGATTGAGACCATAAACTCATGTTTACAATGTTTACTGAGGTAATAAATCAAGAGAGAAGTAGGCTCATTTTCTCAGAGACTTCTTTTAGCAACCAGAGGAATCGCCCCCTGCTGGCTGGTAGAAAGAATGCAAGTTTAAGGTCACTGTAGGAGGGCAGGTGGTCTTTCATTAGGAACCTGAACAGCCTCTCTGTATTTCAACTGTTGACTTTGACTTTGGAAACTAAAGCATTTTACTGCAAAGTAAAACCTTTTTTTCAGGGACATTCCCATCAAATCTCATCACTTCCTCTTTACAGAGTTAATTAAAGATGAAACTTTTGTTCAATATTAGGACAAAGATCTTGTTGGACTTTACCAATCGTTGTTACCGTGGTAACGGTGGCTTGTTTAAATAGTACAAATAGGTCAATAGTTAATGGACAACACAGAGTTTTCTATTAACTCCTGTGTACATACACACATGTTCACACACACATTTAAACCTCCACAGTTCTGCTGGCCTTCGTTCTGAGTCACAGATCATGAATTACCTAATCAATGTTTATCAGGATATATGTGTTGGTGATGGGATGGAACGGTTCAGGTAAAAAATCCGAATCGTTCGGTTCACTAGTCACAGTTCGGGTCGTGTATGAATTGTTCGGTTCATTTGAAATAAGTTATGAGGCCAATTGTGGGTTTTTTTATTTAGAGTTAGGCTCCCGTTTATTGTCACACTAGAAATCAAGGCCTATGGAAGGAGGATGGGACACGGGTGGACATGGGTCTTGAGGTACGGGGTTGAACACATGCGCAATGTAACTGAAGCTGCGGTCGTGCGTTGCTGTTGGCTCAATTTCAGCGAGTGTAGACCAGATTTTAATACGCATGTGTTGTACCCAAAAGATATGATGCGTTGATGAAGCGTGACCCAGCCTCCTTCTCAGTTGGCACGGATGAAGTGGCGAGTGCGGCTGTCAGTCAGTTTAGGAAATGGCGAATGGACACGATATTTGTGGTCCAGTTAGAGGATCCACCAGCATCGTTTGGCTCTGCTGTATGGAGCATTACAGATTTAGTGTTATCATGAAAATGACCGAAAAAAAGTGGTGGATAAAACGGTGACTGTGTGAGCACTGTGCAACACGTGTGGTTGATGCTTCCAACACTCCGGGTAGGAAAGAGCAACTCCTTCTCCCCGCAGCATTTAAACAGCCTCTACATGCAGACTCAGACTCAGACTCAGACTCAGACTCAGACTCAGACTCAGACTCAGACTCAGACTCAGACTCAGACAGGGTAAAAACACAACTACAGCATCAGGGAGGTTTATAGTGAAAGATATGCAGCCTTATGGAGTCGTGGAGGATGCTGGATTTCAGCATATGATTAGTGTAACGTTACTTGAGCCGCGCTATACACTTAAGCAACACAGTAATTCCAGCAGCACAATCCCTGTTATGTGTTTTATAGTTATTAATTATTTTTAAATAACACAGTGACATAAATCCAACCGTATTCCTCCAAATACTGCACTTTGTGTGTGGAAAAACTAATATTTCAATTAAGAGCTGATAATCAGGGAATTGAGACATATGTTATACTGTTCTTTTTTTATTATTATTATAGTTCTGGTTGAGCTTATGCTTCAATTTATGTTGATGGCCTTAGTCTATAATTACATCATAATTATATGAAAATAACAAAGATGCATATTTTTTTGCACTAATGACTGTAGAAGACCTATTCTTTCAATTAATATTTTACAATGAAGAAGTGTTTGTGTTCCTTATGGAAGCCATACTTTTGTTAAGGCAAACATTTGTTAACTTATTAACCATGACCCCAAAACCGTGATATGAACCGAACCGTGAACTTTGTATATGTATGTACGTGTGTGTTTCCTACCCTTCTTTGGCGGACAGGTCGAGGTGTTTGTGGATGTCCAGCAAAACGTCTTTAAAGAAGCGCAGCCTCCTGCGCTCGGCCTCCTGGGTGAGGTCGAACACCTGCTCCATGTCCTCCATGTAGCGAGGGTTACAGCGGTTCAGCTCCTCCAGGGCCTTCGTGTAGCGCTCCTTCACCTGCAACACACACACACACACACAGAGCACACATACACACTACGTTCAGAAAGATGAAGAGAATCAAATGTGTCATTAAACCTAAGGATTGATCGCTGCCCTGTTAGTGGGCATTTATTTGCACATGACCTCCTGTATCTGTGTGTCCATGTGTGTTGAAGACTACTATAAATACTGAAAC
Organism: Sebastes umbrosus; assembly: GCF_015220745.1. Lineage (NCBI taxonomy): Eukaryota > Metazoa > Chordata > Actinopteri > Perciformes > Sebastidae > Sebastes > Sebastes umbrosus. The sequence continues at coordinate 41,130,118 of NC_051270.1, forward strand.
AAAGCTGCCTTTACCAAACTACATTAATGTTGCACGTCTGTCTGTCCTAAAAGATTCCTCCTTCTTTGCTCTTCCTGAGTTTTTCTTTTCTTTTTCTATTTATTTCCCCATTAAATGTTTTTTGGGGAGTTTTCCTTTATCTGAATCGAGGGTGTAAGGACAGAGGGTGTCATATGCTGTACAGATCGAAAGGTCCCTTAGGCTACATGAATGAAATTGACTTGTTAAAGAACGTGTACCTCTCCTTTAAAAAGGTGCAATGTTTAACATGTAGTCACTTGGGCCAAACAAATAGGGGGCAGCATTTCACCTCAACTACTGGGTCCAGCAGTCATTTAAAAAAAGCCAACTACTAACTAACAGCAGGTAAAGAATATGAAAAATTCAAGCAAACTACAGTACTAAGAGACGGTCAAAAAAACACAGTAATCTTCACGTGTGGCGTCGACCTATAGTTTAGGTTAACCATCTGTGTGTTTACTGTGCCACTAACTGGTGTGTCGCTGTATGGTCTGTTTACGTTTTGATCGGGTTTTTTGTTGATTAAATCCAAAGTCCTCCCCGCGGCCAGGAGGCCATCCCGCCAGGAAGAGAGTTGTCGGCACCCGGCAGCTCCAGGAAACAAACCCCCAGTCAGCGGCCGCAGCAACTCAAAATCAGCCAGCACAAATCCCAGTGGCGGGAGTCAGAGCGAGGTGGTGGAGTGCTGGGTCTAACCTGTGTAACAGTACCAACAGAAAGTTTGCTGGTACCATGGGGAGTCAGGGCAGTCACCCGGGATCAGACCCCCGATGCACCGTTGAATTTGAGCTAACTGCTAACTGGGGTACGTCTCCTGATGCTGCCGCACACTCTCCTCCCAGCGAAACAGCCTCCCAGCGGCGGGGAGGACGCAGCGAGGGTGTGAGTCGTTTTCCCGTTTCTGCCACTTAGGATTTAAACCAATAAACAAACTATCAAAACGCACGCAGACCATGGATGTATTATTAACAAGCCCTTGATACAGTTCTACTTCTTCGTTCTCTGGACTAAGGGCAGACTGGATGGACTCAATATCGCCTCTAGTTCAAGTGATATTACAAGAATCTACGGGCTGGACCTTGCTGGTTGGCAGTCGATATGTCTGCAGCCAAATACATTGACATAATTGGCATAATGTCAAAACTGTTACTTTTTCACACACACTTTTGATAATTTTAGTTCATTTTTTTAATGTTGTAAACTAAAATTCTGGCCCGTTCTTACACGTTGCCTCTTTAATATGAAAGCATTCACAATAAAAAAGTACTTTCAATCCAATCCAATTCCAATCCCATATTCATCTCAGTGAAGGCAAATGTTTTCCATGTTTCACTCCTCTCAACATGCCGAGCTGCGAGATCACATTCTGTTATGCACACATAGCATGTGTGGTTTTCCATCCAACAGGATGGCATGCTAAGCGTTGTTTACCTTGGTGACGTGTTGAAGGTGTGGTGGTTCGCACCAACTGCAGTAAGAGCCTGTCGGCTGCAGCTTTTCACACAACCTGCTCAGTGAGGCTGCTTCTTCTTCTACTATTCCTCCCTACAAAATGATATAAAACTAATCCAATGGAAGAAAAACCTCAAACTCAAAGTTAAAGTCTGTTCTGACCCAGTGACAAATACAGCACATATCTTGTAGCTGCTCCACCATAAAAGCCTCTATATGATTCACTAATGGAAAACTTTTAATGTGGAGGAACAGCAGCAGGAAGTGATTGATTTG